>NC_084636.1:31910155-32120155 GCF_033978795.1 Nerophis ophidion | reverse complement strand
TTTAATCATACATTTTGCAACCGTTTACCCCAGAGTCATGTAACTTGGTGGTAATTGACAGACGATAACTGTTAGCGTGCTAACATTAACATGCTACATTTTTAGCTAATGTTATATTTTTTTAGCTAATTTCTCAGCCATACACCTTAGGGTCATGTCACGTTACATATTCTAACTGTTAGCATGCTAACCTTAAAATGCTAACTTTTAGCTAATGTTACACTTTTTGAGCCATATAACTTGGCAGGTGACACATGTTAATTGTTAACACTTTCATGTTAGCATGCTAAGTGTTTTTATGCTAATTTTTCAACTGTTCACCCTAAAGTCATATAACTGGGTACTTGCCATATGTCAACTGTTAGCATGCTAATGTTACCATGTTAGTATGCAAACTTGAGCATGCTGAATTCTTTTAGCCTTACACTATAAACCCGTTGTTAAAATGTTGACGTTAGCATGCTAAATGTTTTCATACATTTTGCAACCGTTTACCCCAGAGTCATGTAACTTGGTGGTAATTGACAGACGATAACTGTTAGCGTGCTAACATTAACATGCTACATTTTTAGCTAATGTTATATTTTTTTAGCTAATTTCTCAGCCATACACCTTAGGGTCATGTCACGTTAAATACGCTCACTGTAAACATGCTAACTGTTAGCATGCTAACCTTAAAATGCTAACTTTTAGCTAATGTTACACTATAAACTCGTTGTTAAAATGTTGACGTTAGCATGCTAAATTTTTAATCATACATTTTGCAACCGTTTACCCCAGAGTCATGTAACTTGGTGGTAATTGACAGACGATAACTGTTAGCATGCTAACCTTAAAATGCTAACTTTTAGCTAATGTTACACTTTTTGTTTTTCTAGTAAATTTACCAACACCTTAGAGCCATATAACTTGGCAGGTGACACATGTTAATTGTTAACACTTTCATGTTAGCATGCTAAGTGTTTTTTATGCTAATTTTGTAACTGTTCACCCTAAAGTTATATAACTGGGTACTTGCCATGGTAACTAAATGTTACCATGTTAGTATGCAAACTTGAGCACGCTGAATTCTTTTAGCCTTACACTATAAACTCGTTGTTAAAATGTTGACGTTAGCATGCTAAATGTTTTCATACATTTTGCAAGCGTTTACCCCAGAGTCATGTAACTTGATGGTAATTGACGGACGATAACTGTTAGCGGGCTAACATTAACATGCTACATTTTTAGCTAATGTTATATTTTTTTAGCAAATTTTGCAACTATAGCTTGGTATGTGACACATAATAACAAGAAATTATGTTTATGAATGTATTGTACATATGTACAGTAGTGTATATACAAGTATATGTCAGATACTGCATATAAATAAACTGTACATATGTACGTATGCACCCCTTGCGACCTCATAAGGGACAAGCGGTAGAAAATGGCAGAAATGGGATATACATACAGTAGTTCATTGTTTGTTGTGTTGTGATGTAAAAAGGCAAAGAAGAAGTACAGTATAAATGATTCTTTATTGTCTCCTCCAAGTTGAAGACAAAGTAGCCTTTGAGCAACAACATGACATCAGGAGTGGGGGAGGGGTGGCGGGGTGGCGGGGTGGAGGATTAATGGATCAGCGCAACTCCCTCTTATATAACTGTCTGCGTGTGTGTGTGTGTGTGTGTGTGTGTGTGTGTGTGTGTGTGTGTGTGTGTTGTGTCATTATTTCCGCTCTTATTTCTTAGTTCCACTTCCTGTTTTCTTGTGTTTTGATCTATTGTCACCTCAGGTCTGAGTCTTCTTCTGAGCCTTGCTTTGTTTTTGCACTTGTTTGTTCATTGTTTATATTTTGTGTGCCGCTACATGTCTTGTTTTTTGTCACACCCGCGCTTCCTTCTTTCACCCGTTCAACATAGCATCACCCGCACATGACCTACCGTCTCTGCATAGTGTGGTCACACTGGTGCTTCCTGCCATCACCCAGTCAACATAATCTTCACCTGCGCATGACCTACCTGTTCTGCATCCTGGGGTCACGCTGGTGCTTCTTTCTTCCACCCATTTAACATATCTTTACCTGAACATTACCTACCTTCTCTGCATCCTGGAGTCACCCAGATACTTACTACCTTTACCCATTCAACATATCTTTACTTGCACCTTACCTACCTTTTTCTGCATCCCGAGTCAAACTGGTGCTTCCTTCTTTGACCCAGTCAACATATCTTTACCTACACATTACCTACCTTCTCTGCATCCTGGAGTCACCCAGATACTTACTACCTTTACCCATTCAACACCTTACCTACCTTTTCTGCATCCCGGAGTCAAACTGGTGCTTCCTTCTTTGACCCAGTCAACATATCTTTACCTACACATTACCTACCTTGCCTGCATCCTGGAGTCACGTTGATACTTACTGCTTTTACCCATTCCACATATCTTTACCTGCACATTACCTACCTTTTCTGCATCCTGGGGCCATACTGCTGCTTCCTTCCTTTACCCGTTCAACATATTTTTACTCGCACATTACCTACCTTCTCTGCATTGTGGGGTCACGCTGATGTTTCCTGCTTTCACCCATTTAACATATTTTCATCTGCACATTGCCTATCTTCTCTGCATCCTGAAGTCACACTGGTGCTTCCTGCCTTTACCCATTCAACATATCTTTACCTTGCACCTTACCTACCTTTTCTGCGTCAAACTGGTGCTTCCTTCTTTGACCCAGTCAATAAATCTTTACCTACACATTACATACCTTCCCTGCATCCTGGAGTCACGCTGATACGTACTGCCTTTACCCATTCAACATATCTTTACCTACACATTACCTACCTTTTCTGCATCCTCGGGTCACGCTGGTGCTTCTTTCTTTCACCCATTTAACATATCTTTACCTGAACATTACCTACCTTCTCTGCATCCTGGAGTCACCCAGATACTTACTACCTTTACCCATTCAACATATCTTTACTTGCACCTTACCTACCTTTTCTGCATCCCGGAATCAAACTGGTGCTTCCTTCTTTGACCCAGTCAACATATCTTTACCTGCACATTACATACCTTCCCTGCATCCTGGAGTCATGCTGATACTTACTGCTTTTACACATTCAACATATCTTTACCTACACATTACCTATCTTCTCTTCATCCCGGGGTCAAACTGGTGATTCCTTCTTTCACCCATTCAACATATTTTTGTCTGCACATTACGTACTTTTCCTGCATCCTGGAGTCACACTGGTGCTTCCCATTTAATGTATCTTTACCTGCACATTACCTACCTGCTCTGTATAGTAAAGTCATGCTGGTGGTTCCTGCCTTTACCCATTCAGCATATCTTCACCCGCACATTATCTACCATCTCTGCATCCTGGGGTCACACTGGTACTTCTTTCTTTCACCCATTCAACATATTTTTGTCTGCACATTACGTACTTTTCCTGCATCCTGGAGTCACACTGGTGCTTCTTTCTTTCACCCATTTAATGTATCTTTACCTTCACATTACCTACCTTCTCTGTATAGTAAAGTCATGCTGGTGGTTCCTGCCTTTACCCATTCAGCATATCTTCACCTGCACATTATCTACCATCTCTGCATTGTGTGGTCACGCTGGTGCTTCCTGCCTTTACCCAGTCAACATATCTTTACCTGCACATTACCTACCTTCTCTGCATCCTGCTGTTACACTGCAGCTTCCTTCTTTCACCCAATTCAACATATCTTTACCTGCACGTTACCTTCCTTCTCTGCATCCGGGAATCTAGCTGGGGTTTCCTGCTTTCACCCACCCAACATATCTTTACCTGCACGTTACCTACCTTCTCTGCATCCTAGGGTAAAGCTGTGACATCTATTTTTTTATTTTCACAGTTCATTTGTTATAAAATAGTATTTATTTTTTTAATTATATGCGTGAACATTTAAACAATAGACATGTTTATTATATCCTACCTGTTAGGCTTTGATTGCAGTTATGATGACCTCACTGCATGTATTAAGGAATAGTATTTTATTTCTATTTTGTAAAGGTTATTTGTTTATTTGATGCTTAATCTGCTTTTATACATGATTCATGTGATTCACCACGTGAGTTCATCCCTGCTAATAAAATGGAACATAATGTATGTATGGAATAGGAGGTTTACATCTCTGTATATATTGTTCATAAAAGTATATATTGTTCATAAAAGTATATATTGTTCATAAAAGTATATATTGTTCATAAAAGTATATATTGTTCATGTTATTTAAAAGTATGTGTGAGAACAAATCAGACAATGAGTGTCTCCTGTGTCAGAGTGGGCGTGGACTCCCAGGAGGAGCAGCATCTCTCTGCAGATACCTTCCAGGTCCTTCAGGAGGTGAGAACACACCTTCTTCTTCTCCTCCTCCTCCTCTTCTTATCCTCTTTTTTGTTCTTCTTCTCCTCCACCTCCTCCTCCTTCTTCTTCTTATCCTACCCCTCCTCCTTCTTCTTCTCTTCTTTCTTCTTCTTCTTCTCCTCCACCTCCTCCTTTTTCTTCTACTTCTTCTTCTCCCCCTCCTCTCTCTACTTTTCCTCCTCATTCTTCCTCTTCTTCTTTTTCTACTTCTTCTTGTCCTCTTTCTTCTCCTCCTCCTCTTCCTTTTTCTTCTACTTCTTCTTCTCCCCCTCCTCTCTCCACTTTTCCTCCTCGTTCTCCTCCTCTTCTTTTTATTCTTCTTTTTCTACTTCTTCTTGTCCTCTTTCTTCTTTTCCCCCTACTCTTTCTTCTCCTCCTCCTCCTCCTTTTTCTTCTACTTCTTCTTCTCCCCCTCCTCTCTCTACTTTTCCTCCTCGTTCTCCTCCTCATTCTTCCTCTTCTTCTTTTTATTCTTCTTTTTCTACTTCTTCTTGTCCTCTTCCTTCTTTCCCCCTACTCTTTCTTCTCCTCTTTTTTGTTCTTCTTCTTCTTCTCCTCCACCTCCCCCTCCTTATTCTACCCCTCCTTCTTCTTCTCTTCTTTCTTCTTCTCCTCCACCTCCTCCTTTTTCTTCTACTTCTTCTTCTCCCCCTCCTCTTTCTACTTTTCCTCCTCGTTCTCCTCCTCCTCATTCTTCCTCTTCTTCTTTTTTCTTCTTCTTGTCCTCTGTCTTCTTTTCCCCCTACTCTTTCTTCTCCTCCCCCTCCTTTTTCTTATTATCCACGTCCTCTTTATACTTCTCCTCCTCATTATTCTCCTCCTCCTCCTCCTTATTCGTCTTCTTTTTCTTCTCCTCCTCCTTTCTTCTTCTACTTTTACTCCTTCTTTTTTTAAATTATCCTCATTCTCTTTTGTTCTTCTTCGACTCCTCCTCTTTCTTCTTCTTTTTATTTTCTTTCTGCTTCTCCTTCTCTGCTTTCTTTTTCTCCTTCCTCTTATTATTCTCCTACTCTTTCTTTTTTCTTCTCCTCCTCCCTTCTCTCCTCCTTTTCATTCTGCTTCTCCTCTGCTTTCTTTTTCTCCTTCTTCTTCCTCTTCTTCTCCTCCTTTTTCTTTTTTTTCTTCTCCTATTCCTCCTCTTTCTTTTTCTACTTCTTCTTGTCCTCCTCCCCTTCCTCCTCTTCATTCTTCTTCTTCTGCCATTCCAACATGTCTGTGTCTGCAAAAAGTCATCAGGAAGAAGAAGACAACATATAGTTCCTCTTGTCCAAAAGACAAAGAGGAGGCCAGGCGAGGTGTCGCCTTTCAGAATGACTTCATTTGTCTTCTTCTTCTTCTCGTGAGGAATGTTCTCAGCTTGTTGCTGCCTGCTCTTTGAAACTCATCAAAATGAGCTAGTATTTGCAAAGTATCCATATAGTAGTACTAATACATCAAAAACAAAGGCACCATAAAGAACATGATTTTTACAAAGTAGTAAGGTGAACAAACTTATTTCATCTTCTCCCCGAATGATTTATTTTTATCTATTTATTACTTGACTAATTAATTCACTTTTTATGTCAGTTTATGTTTGTAAAAAATGTTTTCATAATAAAATGTGTGGGATTGATAGCCATGAAAGTATTACTCAGCTGCTGTATTGAGTATTTATTATTTTACATCAATTTCTGTTGATATTTTGTAAATATAAATTTTCATTAAAAACTAACATCAAAACTATCAAATATTAGCAAAATATTCATAGAGTAGTAGTAATATTACATTGAAAAATATGTAAAGAATCACCATAAATGAAGATAATTTTTTAAAAGTAGGAAGATTTATAAACTTTTATTTAATCTTCAACCTAAATGGTTTATATTCATGTATTTATTAGGTGACTAATTAATTAATTAACATAACGTTAACTTATGTTGGTAAAAAAAAAATGTTTTCATTATAATAATGTGTGGGATTGATAGCCATGAAAGTATTACTCAGCTGCTATATGGACTATTTATTATTTTACATCAATTTCTGAGGATATTTTGTAAATATAAATTATTTAAAAAAAATGTAACATCAAAAATAGCAAATATTAAAAAAAATATTCATAGAGTTGTAGTAATATTCCATAGAAAATATGGAAATAATCACCATAAATGAATATCAAATTTAAAAATTAGCAAAACAAACAAACTTGTAATTAATCTTCTACCTAAATGATTTATATCAATTTATTTATTACTTGACTAATTAATTAATTCTTTATGTCAACTTATGTTGCTAAAAAATGTTCATAATAAAATGTGTGGGATTGATAGCCATGAAAGTATTACTCAGCTGCTATATTGAAAAAATTATTATTTTACATCAATTTTTGATGATATTTGTAAATATATAATCAATAAAAAATAATTTTCAGTAAAAAAATGTAACGTCAAAAATAGCAAATATTAACAAAATATTCATAGAGTAGTAGTAACATTCCATAGAAAAATATGTAAAGAATCACCATAAATGAATATAATTTTTTTTTTAAAGAAGCAAATATTATCAAAATATTTATAGACTAGTATTAATGTTCCATCGAAAAATAAGTAAATAATCACAATAAATTGATATAATTAAGAAAAAATAGCAAATATTAACAAAATGTTCATATAGTAGTAATATTCCATAGAAAAATATGTAAAGAATCACCATAAATGAATATAATTTTAAAAAAAGCAAATATTAACAAAATATTCATAGAGTAGTAGTAATGTTCCATAGAAAAATATGTAAATAATCACCATAGATGAATATAATTTTAAAAAAAAGAAGCAATTATTAACAAAATGTTCATATCGTAGTAATATTCAATAGGAAAATATGTAAAGAATCACCATAAATGAATATAATTTTTTTTTAAAAGAAGCAAATATTAACAAAATATTTATAGACTAGTATTAATGTTCCATCGAAAAATAAGTAAATAATCACAATAAATTGATATAATAAAAAAAATAGCAAATATTAACAAAATGTTCATATAGTAGTAATATTCCATAGAAAAATATGTAAAGAATCACCATAAATGAATATAATTAAAAAAAAAGAAGCAAATATTAACAAAATATTCATAGAGTAGTAGTAACATTCCATAGAAAAATATGTAAAGAATCACCATAAATTGATATACTTTTTTAAAATAGCAAATATTAACAAAATATTCATAGAGTAGTATTAATGTTCCATAGAAAAATATGTAAAGAATCACCATAAATGAATATAATGGGGGGAAAAAAAGCATTTATTAACAAAATGTTCATATCGTAGTAATATTCAATAGGAAAATATGTAAAGAATCACCATAAATTAATATACTTTTTTTTTAAAAGAAGCAAATATTAACAAAATATTTATAGAATAGTATTAATGTTCCATCGAAAAGTAAGTAAATATAAATTAAAAAAAAGAAGCAAATATTAACAAAATATTTATAGAATAGTATTAATGTTCCATCGAAAAATAAGTAAATAATCACAATAAATTGATATAATTAAAAAAAAAGCAAATATTAACAAAATGTTCATATAATAGTAATATTCCATAGAAAAATATGTAAAGAATCACCATAAATGAATATAATTTTTTTTTAAAAGAAGCAAATATTAACAAAATATTTATAGACTAGTATTAATGTTCCATCGAAAAATAAGTAAATAATCACAATAAATTGATATAATTAAAAAAAAAGCAAATATTAACAAAATGTTCATATAGTAGTAATATTCCATAGAAAAATATGTAAAGAATCACCATAAATGAATATAATTAAAAAAAAAAAGCAAATATTAACAAAATATTCATAGAGTAGTAGTAACATTCCATAGAAAAATATGTAAAGAATCACCATAAATTAATATACTTTTTTTAAAATAGCAAATATTAACAAAATATTCATAGAGTAGTATTAATGTTCCATAGAAAAATATGTAAAGAATCACCATAAATGAATATAATGGGAAAAAAAAGAATTTATTAACAAAATGTTCATATCGTAGTAATATTCAATAGGAAAATATGTAAAGAATCACCATAAATGAATATAATTTTTTTTTAAAGAAGCAAATATTAACAAAATATTTATAGACTAGTATTAATGTTCCATCGAAAAATAAGTAAATAATCACAATAAAATAATATAATTTAAAAAAAAAAGCAAATATTAACAAAGTAGTAATATTCCATAGAAAAATATGTAAAGAATCACCATAAATGAATATAATTTTCAAAAGAAAGAAGATTTACAAAATGTATTTAATCTTCAACCTAAATGATTTATATTAATTTATTTATTACTTGAAGAATTATTCATATTTTAATGTAACTAATGTGTGATATTATACAAATTATAAAACTGTGTTTAATTAGTAGCCACAACAATATGAGTCGGATGTCATTATTGACTATTGATTCTATTACATTCATTTCTAATATTATGTTATTAAATAATCAATAAAAATATGTATTTTTTATTTTCTATAGAAAATGTATTTATGTAATAATTTTTGGTGTAAACTAACATCATCCATAAGATTTTTATTCTGCTGAGTAAGCAAAATGGATCGCACAAAATACAATCCAAAACTCACATTTGGAAATATTTTGCCAGTTTAAACACCAGTAAAGTGAATCATGTAGTCCTGCCTACATTACCCACAATGCAACTGACCGTCATAATTGTCCTTTAAATTTGCATTGTCCTATTTGTGCAGGATGGAAGTGAAAGTAAAAGCAAGCAAGAAAGCGCCTGGCTGTTCAGGATGTGGTACTCCTTCGATCACAAGTATCCTCCTCAGTGTACTACTTCCTCGGAGTAGTGCTATTTGCACAAGTACATGAAGTGGTGGCAAAGGGCAGAATCGTACTCGCACACCTTTTTCTCCTTAATGAGGCGTTGAGTTACCTGAAGCCCATGTTGACTCACAGCGGCCCCCCGCTCACCTCCACGCTGCCCGCCTACTGCGCACCCCTGGCCAGCTGCCTCACCGCCACCAGCTCCTCTCAGGTGAGTACCAGCCGCAACAACACTACCAAAAGTTGTCTCGCGCCACAAAAAAGGGGCCGGTTAGCATGCTATTATGTTATTGTCTAGAACAGGGGTGCCCACACTTTTTTATTTATTTATGAAAGAGACATTTTTGTAAACAAGTTAAATGTGTTTAATGATAATACAAGCATGTGTAACACATATAGATGTCTTTCTTTCACAAAGACAAGAATATAAGTTGGTGTATTACCTGATTCTGATGACTTGCATTGATTGGAATCAGACAGTAATGATGATAACGCCAGCATTTTCAAATGGAGGAGAAAAAAAGTTGTCCTTTCTGTACAATACCACATGAAAGTGGTTGGTTTTTGACATCTAATTCATCCAGCTTCCATACACTTTACAAGAAAAACATTGGCGGCAAATTCCGTAGCTTGCTTGATTGACATTCACGGCACCCGAGGGTCTTGTGAGATGACGCTGGCTGCTGCCAGTTCATTATTATGAAAAAATGACAGAGAGGAAGGCGAGAAACACTTTTTATTTCAACAGACTCTCGCGCCGTCCCTTCCGTCAAAACTCTAAAGGCCGACTGCACATTTCCTATCTTCACAATAAAAGCCCTGCTTCATGCTGCCTGCGCTAACTAAATACAGAGTCTCGGAAAACTGGCGTGCACAAGCGATCCCTCAGAAAGCGTGATGTGCACGCCAGCTTTCCGAGACTCTTATTTTGTTAGCGCAGGCAGCATGAAGCAGGGCTTTTATTGTGAAGATAGGAAATGTGCAGAGTTTTGACGGAAGGGACGGCGCGAAAGTCTGTTGAAATAAAAAGTGTTTCTCGCCTTCCTCTCCATCATTTTTTCATAATAATGAACTGGCAGCAGCCAGCGTCATCTCACAAGACCCTCGGGTGCCGTGAATGTCAATCAAGCAAGCTACGGAATTTGCCGCCAATGTTTTTCTTGTAAAGTGTATGGAAGCTGGATGAATTAGATGCCAAAAACCAACCACTTTCATGTGGTATTGTACAGAAAGGACAACTTTTTTTTCTCCTCCATTTGAAAATGTGGGCGTTATCATCATTACTGTCTGATTCCAATCAATGCAAGTCATCAGAATCAGGTAATACACCAACTTATATTCTTGTCTTTGTGAAAGAAAGACATCTATATGTGTTACACATGCTTGTATTATCATTAAACACATTTAACTTGTTTACAAAAATGTCTCTTTCATAAATAAATAAATATAAATGATATATATAAATGAGGTAGATCCCCTCGAGTTGGTCAATTGAAAAGTAGCTCGCCTGCAGAAAAAGTGTGGGCACCCCTGGTCTAGAATAAGCCTTTTATAATATGCTGATTATAATTAGCACCTAGAATATCTGCTAAAAGTTAACATTTTAACACGTTTGGGCTTAGAATTTGTGCTAAAAGTTAGCATGCTAACATGTTATCGCCTTGAATGTGTGCTAAAAGTTAGCATGCTAACATGTTAGCGCCTAGAATGAGTGCTAAATGACGTTTAAAGGCCTACTGAAAGCCACTACTACCGACCACGCAGTCTGATAGTTTATATATCAATGATGAAATATTAACATTGCAACACATGCCAGTACGGCCTTTTTAGTTTACTAAATTGCAATTTTACATTTCCCGTGGAGTTTCTTGTTGAAAACATCGCGGAATGATGACGCGTTTGTGACGTTAGTGGTTGGAGGAGACATATTAGCTCAGCACCACTTGCTGCTAAAAGTTGTTTCTTTTCATCGCATAATTACACAGTATTTTGGACATCTGTGTTGCTGAATCTTTTGCCATTTGTTCAATGAATAATAGAGACTATAAAAAACAATGCTGTTGGTGGAAAGCGGTGTATTGGAGCTGCCTTTAGCACCGAGACACAGCCGGTGTTTCTTTGTTTGTTGTGAAGCTTTAAAGGGGAAGATTATCACAATTTCTAAAGGGTTAAAACCAATAAAAATCAGTTCCCAGTGGCTTATTTTATTTTTCGAAGTTTTTCTCAAAATGTTACCCATCACGCAATGTCCCGAAAAACGGCTTCAAAGTGCCTGATTTTAACCATCGGTATATCCACCCGTCTATTACCCTGTGACGTCACGGCGTGACCACACAGAAACAAACATGGCGGATAGCACAGAAAGGTATAACGATATTAGCTCGGATTCAGACTCGGATTTCAGCGTCGTAAGCGATTCAACAGATTACGCATGTATTGAAACGGATGGTTGTGGTGCGGAGGCAGGTAGCCAAAACTAAATTGAAGAAGAAACTGAAGCTATTGAGCCATATCACGACAGACAGCGGCACGGGAGAAAGCGAGGACGCGTTCTAACCAACGATTGGTATGTGTTTGTTTGGCATTAAATGTGGGTGGAGGGAAATATAGCTACAAATGAGGCATAATGATGCAATATTAGATTAGATTAGATTAGATAGTACTTTATTTATTCCGTCAGGAGAGATCCTTCAGGAAAATTGAAATTTTCAGCACAATCCCACTCAAGATTAGACAAACATTACAGGGAGACAGAACAGGATCGCTGACGGGTCTGCCGGCTTCCAGCGCCCCTTACAAAAAAGATGAGATACAGGTAAACAAGGGGGGGGGGGAATGGGAGAAAAAAATTGAAGTTTAAAATAAAATAAAAAAATCAGTCTTAGCCTGGGCCCTGAAGAGGGGGTGCAGACTGAGGCCAAGGGAAAAAAACAACAACTCATAGCCATAGTACACATCCCTCTTACATGTGTGTAAGAGGGAAACATCAAACATCAAAGAACACAGAGGACATTAAAGACATTAAAGCATCAGATACAACCAGACACTTCTACATACAGCTATGAATAAAAAGTAAAATAAACATATCCACTGTGGTGGCCTCTGGGGTGTTCCACGCCATCGTCCGCTGGGGTGGAGGGAGCATGGCCAGAGACAGGAGCAGACCCAACAAAGCAACCAAGACAGCCGACTCCACTCTCGGCCAGTGTCCAGTCCGCATGGATGAGCGAGGATACGTCCAAGGTGACTGAGGTACATATGTACATACAGCTAGCCTAAATAGCATGTTAGCATCGATTAGCTTGCAGTCATGCCGTGACCAAATATGTCTTATTAGCACACTCCACATAATTCAATAACATCAACAAAACTCACCTTTGTGCATTCATGCACAACCTTATAAGTTTGGTGGACAAAATGAGACAGAAAGTGGCATAAATCATATCCAGGGGGTTTACTTCGCTCGTCTGCGGGAAGAGACTGCCGTCGTCCCTGAATAGCTCGGACTCGTGGTGGTCTATTTTCCAATATTGCAGATTTCGTTGACTTTATGGTTGGAAATGCATCTGCTTTGGGTGTCGCAGGATATCCACACATTCTTGTGTGGATATCGGGAAAAATAACAGAGCCGATTTGACTTGGTGCGTATGATAAGATTGAGAAAATGGCGGATTGCTTCAGGTTGTGAGGTCACGGGTGAAAGGTCATGGCTCGACAGGCTATCAATTGAAAGGCGTTTAAATCGCCAAATTCACCCTTTTAGAGTTCGGAAATCGGTTAAAAAAATGTACATGGTCTTTTTTCTGCAACATCAAGGTATATATTATATTGACGCTTACATAGGTCTGGTGATAATGTTCCCCTTTAACAAAGAGCGGTCAAGCGAACATGTTTCTCTACGTCAACCAGCATGTTTTTGGATGGGGAAATTGTGATATTAAGTCGGCTCTTACCGGAGACTTCAGCGGATTATGCGTCCTTCTGCAGCAGCTGTGATCTTGGCTCCTCTGCTTCTCTCTGAGACACTGGCGTGTTCACCGCAGCCATCCGACTTTGAGGTATGTCTTTACAATCTCACTAAAACACTATTAAAACAATAAGCTGATAAGGGATCTTCCAGAATTATCCTAGTAAATAATCTCACTAAAACACGATTAAAACAATAAGCAGATAAGGGATCTTCCAGAGTTATCCTAGTAAATAATCTCACTAAAACACTATTAAAACAATAAGCAGATAAGGGATCTTCCAGAGTTATCCTAGTAAATAATCTCACTAAAACACGATTAAAACAATAAGCAGATAAGGGATCTTCCAGAATTATCCTAGTAAATAATCTCACTAAAACACGATTAAAACAATAAGCAGATAAGGGATCTTCCAGAGTTATCCTAGTAAATAATCTCACTAAAACACTATTAAAACAATAAGCAGATAAGGGATCTTCCAGAGTTATCTAGTAAATAATCTCACTAAAACACGATTAAAACAATAAGCGGATAAGGGATCTTCCAGAGTTCCATCCATCCATTTTCTACCGCTTATTCCCTTTCGGGGTCGCGGGGGGCGCTGGCGCCTATCTCAGCTACAATCGGGCGGAAGGCGGGGTACACCCTGGACAAGTCGCCACCTCATCGCAGGGCCAACACAGATAGACAGACAACATTCACACTCACATTCACACACTAGGGCCAATTTAGTGTTGCCAATCAACCTATCCCCAGCTGCATGTCTTCCAGAGTTATCCTAGTAAATGTGTCTAATTACATCTGAAACGCTCACAATGCCGCCGCCCATGGCTGTCGCTTTTAATTTAATTTTACTTATTTTTTTTTTTTCTAGTCCTTCACTATCAATAGGATAGGATAGGATAGGTCTTTATTGTCATTGCACAAGTACAACGAAACTTTGTTTTCAGCACAAACCTGTTCAATATTAGACAAACAGTGTACAGGGTTACAGAACAAGAACGCTGATGGGTCGCCAAAAGGCGCCCCGTAAAAGATGGGGAAAAAGGTAAACGCTGGGGAAGGATGAGTAAAAAAATACAATCTAGACTGGGCTCCTAAGGGGGCCCAGTCTGGAGTGGGGAAAAAACCTTCATAGCAAAGCACATATACATATTACAACATCCATCTCGAGATATCTAGCAACAGAGGGAAGGGAGTTCAAGGTCATGGTGGTCAAAGTCAACAACAACAGGTGTGTGTCCATGAGAGACAAGAAGGGAGTTTGTTGTGTCTTCGCTGCAGTGACCTTCAGGAGAGTCTCGAAGCCAGGGAAACAATACAAGTTAGAATGATTTGCATGCGAGTGAAAATGAAATTTGCTTTTCACTCTAAATTGTCTATGACTGGTCCTCAAAAACTGCGGGGTAGACAGTCCGATGTAATCCACAGTTCGTCCCGCATCCTCCAATCATTTGTGGCAGCTTTGGGGTACTTTGAAGACTGCCAGCAACTTCCAATTTGTCGACAAACCAGAGCAACGCTTACTCCAATCAGCAGATTTCCTGTTGTCATAATTCCGTATAGGTGTCAATTTTGTTGAGGCCAGTTAAATAATTCCAATGTTTAGATTTGGAGAGCAGTGCAAAAAGAGGCGACAAGAAAGTTAAGACAAGACAAAGAAGCAAGCAGGAGAGGAAAGGGGAGCGTCCACCCTCGATGAGTGCCAGATGGCAAATCTTTCATCCTCGCTCAAATTAATGGGGAAATTGTCGCTTTCTCCGTCTGAATCGCTCTCGCTGCAGGTGGCCATGATTTTAAACAATGTTCAGATGTGAGGAGCTCCACAACCCGTGACGTCACACGCACATCGTCTGCTACTTCCGGTAAAGGCAAGGCTTTTTTATTAGCGACCAATAGTTGCGAACTTTATCGTGGATGTTCTCTACTAAATCCTTTTAGCACAAATCTGGCAATATCGCGAAATGATCAAGTATGACACATAGAATGGACCTGCTATCCCCGTTTGAATAAGAAAATCTCATTTCAGTAGGCCTTTAAACTAGTTGAGAATTGTGACTGATTCTGGAAAAAAAAATTATCAATAGGAATTTCAATTTGCAAACAATGGAAACAAATAGACTTGTTACCATGGTGACACAATGTTGCCATGGTGACACAGTAATCTCCCATGTGAGTCATTTTAAACACAGCCCCCCTCCTCGCCCTCATGTGCTGTAACCCCGGGTGACCTATTGATGGTCATCTGATCAATGAGTGTGACACGTCACGCAATGGTTCAACAGGAAGTAGTGGTGCTACTGAACTTCTTCAACAGGAAGTAGTGGTGCTATTGAACTTCTTCAACAGGAAGTAGTCGTGCCACTGAACTTCTTTAACAGGAAGTAGTGGTGCTATTGAACTTCTTCAACAGGAAGTAGAGGTGCTACAGGACTTCTGCTACTGGAAATTCTTCAACAGGAATTAATCGTGCCACTGAATTTCAACAGGAAGTAGTGGTACTACTGAACTTTTTCAACAGGAAGTAGTCGTGCCACTGAACTTCTTTAACAGGAAGTAGAGGTGCTACTGAACTTCTTCAGCAGGAAGTCGTCGTACTACTGAAGTTCAACCGGAAGTAGTAGTGCAACTGAACTTCTTCAACAGGAAGTAGTGGTGCTACTGAATTTATTCAACAGGAAGTAGTCGTGCCACTGAACTTCAACAGGAAGTAGTGGTGCTATTGAACTTCTTGTATATATATATATATATATGTGTGTGTGTGTTTATTTATGTATGTATATATATATATATATGTGTGTGTGTGTGTATATATCCATCCATTTCCTACCGCTTATTCCCTTTTTTGGGGTCGCGGGTGGCGCTGGCGCCTATCTCAGCTACAATCGGGCGGAAGGCGGGGTACACCCTGAACAAGTCGCCACCTCATCACAGGGCCAACAAAGATAGACAGACAACATTCACACTCACATTCACACACTAGGGCCAATTTAGTGTTGCCAATCAACCTATCCCCTGGTGCATGTCTTTGGAAGTGGGAGGAAGCCGGAGTACCCGGAGGGAACCCACGCATTCACGAGGAGAACATGCAAACTCCACACAGAAAGATCCCGAGCCTGGGACTGAACCCAGGACTGCAGGACCTTCGTATTGTGAGGCAGACGCACTAACCCCTCTGCCACTGTGTGTGTGTGTATATATATATATATACATATATATATATAAGTATATATACAGTATATATATATATACGTGTGTATATATATGTGTGTGTATATATATGTATATATATATGTGTGTGTGTATATATATATATATATATATATATGTGTATATATATATATGTATATATATATCTATATATATATGTATGTATATGTATATATATATATATATATATATATATATATATATATACAAACCCCGTTTCCATATGAGTTGGGAAATTGTGTTGGATGTAAATATAAACGGAATACAATGATTTGCAAATAATTTTCAATCCATATTCAGTTGAATATGCTACAAAGACAAGATATTTGATGTTCAAACTGATAAACTTTTTTTTTTTTGCAAATAATTATTAACTTTAGAATTTGATGCCAGTCACATGTGACAAAAAAAGTTGGTAAAGGTGGCAATAA
This sequence comes from Nerophis ophidion, assembly GCF_033978795.1. Taxonomy (NCBI): domain Eukaryota; kingdom Metazoa; phylum Chordata; class Actinopteri; order Syngnathiformes; family Syngnathidae; genus Nerophis; species Nerophis ophidion. The sequence continues at coordinate 32,103,334 of NC_084636.1, read as the reverse complement.
CTACTGAAAAAGTTGAGGAATGCTCATCAAACACTTATATGGAACATACCACAGGTGTGCAGGCTAATTGGAAACAGTTGGGTGCCATGATTGGGGATAAAAGCAGCTTCCATGAAATGCTAAGTAATTCACAAACAAGGATGGGGCGAGGATCAACTCTTTGTAAGCAAATTGTCGAACAGTTTTAGAACAACATTCCTCAACAAGCTATTGCAAGGAATTTAGGGATTTTACCATCTACGGTCCGTAAAATCATCAAAAAGTTCAGAGAATCTGGAGAAATCACTGCACGTAAGCGATGATATTACGGACTTTTGACCCCTCAGGCGGTACTGCATCAAAAACCGACATCAGTGTGTAAAGGATATCACCACATGGGCTCAGGAACACTTCATAAAACCACTGTCAGTAACTACAGTTGGTCGCTACATCTGTAAGTGCAAGTTAAAACTCTACTATGCAAAGCCAAACCCATTTATCAACAATATCCTGAAACGCCGCCGGCTTGGCTGGGCCCGAGCTCACCTAAGATGGACTGATGCAAAGAGGAAAGGTGTTCTTTGTTCTGACGAGTCCACATTTCAAATTATATTTGGAAACAGAGGACGTGGTGTCCTCCAGAACAAATAGGAAAATAACCATTCGGATTGTTATAGGCGCAAAGTTGAAAATCCAGCATCTGTGAGGGTATGGGGGTGTATTAGTGCCCAAGGTATGGGTAACTTACACATCTGTGAAGGCACCATTAATGCTGAAAGGTCCATACAGGTTTTGGAGCAACATATGTTGTCATCCAAGCAACGTTATCATAGATGCCCCTGCTTATTTCAGCAAGACAAAAGTTACAACAGCGTGGCTTCGTAAAAAAAGAGTGTGTGTACTTTCCTGGCCTGCCTGCAGTCCAGACCTGTCCTCATCGAAAATGTGTGGCGCATTATGAAGCGTAAAATACGACAGCGGAGACCCAGGACTGTTGAACAACTGAAGCTCTACATAAAACAAGAATGGGAAAGAATTCCACTTTCAAAGCTTCAACAATTAGTTTCCTCAGTTCCCAAACGTTTATTGAGTGTTGTTAAAAGAAAAGGTGATGTAACACAGTGGTGAACATGCCCTTTCCCAACTACTTTGGCACGTGTTGCAGCCATGAAATTCTAATTTAATTATTATTTGCAAAAAATTTTTTTTTACGAGTTTCAACATCAAATATCTTGTCTTTGTAGTGCATTCAACTGAATATGGGTTGAAAAGGATTTGCAAATCATTGTATTCCGTTTATATTTACATCTAACACAATTTCCCAACTCATACTGAAACGGGGTATGTATATGTATGTGTGTTTATATATAATAATGTGTGTGTGCATGTATATATATATGTGTGTTTGTGTGTGTGTATATATGTACAGTAGGGCAAAAAAGTATTTAGTCAGCCACCGATAGTGCAAGTTCTCTCACTTAAAATGATGACAGAGGTCTGTAATGTTCATCATAGGTACACTTCAACTGTGAGAGACAGAATGTGAAAAAAAGATCCAGGAATTCACATTGTAGGAATTTTAAAGAATTTATTTGTAAATTATGGTGGAAAATAAGTATTTGGTCAACCATTCAAAGCTCTCACTGATGGAAGGAGGTTTTGGCTCAAAATCTCCCGATACATGGCCCCATTCATTCTTTCCTTAAAGGGGAACATTATCACCAGACCTATGCAAGTGTCAATATATACCTTGATGTTGCGGAAAAAAGACCATGTATTTTTTTAACCGATTTCCGAACTCTCTAAATGGGTGAATTTTGGCAAATTAAACGCCTTTTTGTTTATCGGTTTTTTAGCGATGACGTCAGAACATGACGTCACCGAGGTAACACACCCGCCATATTCATTTTCACATTACAAACACCGGGTCTCAGCTCTGTTATTTTCCGTTTTTTCGACTATTTTTTGGAACCTTGGAGACATCATGCCTCGTCGGTGTGTTGTCGGAGGGTGTAACAACACTAACAGGGAGGGATTCAAGTTGCACCACTGGCAAGAAATCTGCCACCAGACCCCCATTGGATGTGCCAGAGTGTCTTCACATTTTACCGGCGATGCTAAGACAGACATGGCACAGAGATGTATGGATAACCTGCAGATGCATTTGCAACCATTAAGTCAACAAAATCACAAAGGTGAGTTTTGTTGATGTTGTTGACTCATGTGCTAATCAGACATATTTGGTCACGGCATGACTGCCAGCTAATCGATGCTAACATGCTATTTACGCTAGCTGTATGTACATTTGAAACTAGATACCCACATTTAATGCGAAACAAACACTTACCAATCGACGGATTTAAGTTGCTCCAGTGTCCCAAGATGCGAAAGTCCTGATCGTTTGGTCCGCACATTTTACCGGCGATGCTAATAAGGCAGCCGTGCCATGGGCCACTTCATTAGGCACACCCACGCTATGGCCAAATAGCGTCAATAGCTATTCGCTCAATAGCTTCAATTTCTTCCTCAATTTCGTTTTCCCTATCTGCCTCCATACTCTGAACATCTGTTTCAATACATGCGTAATCTGTTGAATCGCTTAAGCCGCTGAAATCCCAGTCTGAATCCGAGCTAATGTCACTATATCTTGCTGTGGTAACCGCCATGTTGTTTGTATTGGCAGCCCTGTATGACGTCACAGGGAAATGGATAGTGGTTTCGAAAATAGCGAAAATAAGGCACTTTAAAGCTTTATTCAGGGATATTCCGAGACCGGTAAAATTTTGAAAATTTAAAAAAAAAAATACAACAAGCCACTGGGAACTGATTTTTATTGTTTTTAACCCTTTTGAAATTGTGATAATGTTCCCCTTTAACACGGATCAATCGTCCTGTCCCCTTAGCAGAAAAACAGCCCTATGATGTTTCCACCCCCATGCTTTACAGTAGGTATGGTGTTCTTGGGATGCAACTCAGTATTTTTCTTCCTCCAAACACGACGAGTTGAGTTTATACCAAAATGGATACATGGATGATACAGCAGAGGATTGGGAGAATGTCATGTGGTCAGATGAAACCAAAATAGAACTTTTTGGTATAAACTCAACTCGTGTTTGGAGGAAGAAGAATACTGAGTTGCATCCCAAGAACACCATACCTACTGTGAAACATGGGGGTGGAAACATCATGCTTTGGGGCTGTTTTTCTGCTAAGGGGACAGGACGATTGATCCGTGTTAAGGAAAGAATGAATGGGGCCATGTATCGTGAGATTTTGAGCCAAAACACTCCTTCCATCAGTGAGAGCTTTGAATGGTTGACCAAATACTTATTTTCCACCATAATTTACAAATAAATTCCTGGATTTTTTTTTCCACATTCTGTCTCTCACAGTTGAAGTGTACCTATGATGAAAATTACAGACCTCTGTTATCATTTTAAGTGGAAGAACTTGCACAATCGGTGGCTGACTAAATACTTTTTTGCCCCACTGTATATGTGTGTGTTATATATGTGTCTGTGTGTGTGTATACATATATGTTTATGTATGTATATGTAATGTGTGGGCATGTATGTATTTGTTTGTGTGTGTGTGTTTGTGTGTGTGTGTGTTTCCCATTTTTTCAAATCCATGATGTATTAAGTATGACAGGAACAGTAGAATGAAACATTAACAAGTAAGAGATGTCAAAGTACATCAGACTTCTAGTCACAGGAACATTTGCAACACTCGTCTCTGGTTAGACTTTTAAAGAAAAGTGAAAAACATACAAAAAGGTTAAGACAAGTACAAAATAATTCTGTGTGTATAAATGTATATATATGTGTGTGTGTGTATATATCTAATTAGATGTGTGTGTGTGTATATACGTACGTGTGTGTGTGTGTATATATGTATATTTGTGTGCGTATATATATAAAAATGTGTATGTATGTGTGTGTGTTATATGTAAATGTGTGTGTATATATATATATATATATATGTATATATATGTATATATATATATACAGTATATGTATGTGTGTGTGGATATAAAGATGTATATGTATATTAATGTGCATGTATATATGTGTGTGTGAGTATTTATATGTGTGTGTGTGTGTTTATATGTATTTGTGTGTATATATATATGTAAAATTGTGTGTGTGATTTAAGTATGTGTGTGTATAAGTGTATATGTGTATGTGTGTATATATATATATATATATATATATATATATATATATATATATATATATATATATATATATATGTGTGTGTGTGAGTGTATAAGTATATGTGTATATATTTACAGTATATGTGTGTGTATGTAAGTATATGTGTGAGTATATATGTATATTTGTGTGCATGTAAAAACTCAGTTTCCATATGAGTTGGGAAATTGTGTTAGATGTAAATATAAACGGAATACAATGATTTGCAAATCCTTTTCAACCCATATTCAGTTGAATATGCTACAAAGACAACATATTTGATGTTCAAACTGATGAACTTTTTATTTTGTTGCAAATAATCATTAACTCTACAATTTGATGCCAGCAACCAGTGACAAAGAAGTTGGGAAAGGTGGCAATAAATACTGATAAAGTTGAGGAATGCTCATCAAACAATAATTTGGAACATCCCACAGGTGTGCAGGCTAATTGGGAACAGGTGTGTGCCATGATTGGGGATAAAAACAGCTTCCAAAAAGTGCTCAGTCTTTCACAAGAAAGGATGGGGCGAGGTACACCCCTTTGTCTACAACTGCGTGAGCAAATAGTCAAACAGTTTAAGAACAACGTTTCTCAAAGTGCAATTGCAAGAAATTTGGGAATTTCAACATCTACGGTCCATAATATCATCAAAAGGTTCAGAGAATCTGCAGAAATGATTCCACGTAAGCGGCATGGCCGGAAACCAACATTGAATGACCGTGACCTTCCATCCCTCAGACGGCACTGTATCAAAAACTGACATCAATCTCTAAAAGATATCACCACAAGAGCTCAGGAACACTTCAGAAAACCACTGTCACTAAATACAGTTGGTCGCTACATCTGTAAGTGCAAGTTAAAGCACTACTATGCAACGTGAAAGCCATTTATCAACAACATCCAGAAACGCCGCCGGCTTCTCTGGGCCCAAGATCATCTAAGATGGACTGATGCAAAGTGGAAAAGTGTTCTGTGGTCTGACGAGTCCACATTTCAAATTTTTGGGGAAATATTCGACATCGTATCATCCGGACCAATGGGGAAGCAAACCATCTAGACTGTTATCGGCGCAAAGTTCAAAAGCCAGCATCTGTGATGGTATGGGGGTGCATTAGTGCCCAAGGCATGGGTAACTTACACATCTGTGAAGGCACCATTAATGCTGAAAGGTACATACAGGTTTTGGAACAACATATGCTGCCATCTAAGCGCCGTCTTTTTCATGGACGCCCCTGCTTATTTCAGCAAGACAATGCCAAGCCACATTCAGCACGTGTTACAACAGCGTGGCTTCGTAAAAAAAAGAGTGCTGGTACTTTCCTGGCCCGCCTGCAGTCCAGACCTGTCTCCCATCGAAAATGTGTGGCGCATTATGAAGCGTAAAATACGACAGCGGAGACCCCGGACTGTTGAACGACTGAAGCTCTACATAAAACAAGAATGGGAAAGAATTCCACTTTTAAAGCTTCAACAATTAGTTTCCTCAGTTCCCAAACGTTTATTGAGTGTTGTTAAAAGAAAAGGTGATGTAACACAGTGGTGAACATGCCCTTTCCCAACTACTTTGGCACATGTTGCAGCCACGAAATTCTAAGTTAATTATTATTTGAAAAAAAAAATTAAGTTTATGAGTTTGAACATCAAATATCTTGTCTTTGTAGTACATTCAATTGAATATGGGTTGAAAAGGATTTGAAAATCATTGTATTCCGATTATATTTACATCTAACACAATTTCCCAACTCATATGGAAACAGGGTTTGTATATATGCATGTATGTATATATATATATATATATATATATTTATACATATATATATGTATGTATACAAATATATATATGTGTGTGTGTGTTTATATGTGTGTGTGTGTATATGTATATATATGTATATATATGTATATACATATATATAGATGTATATATGTACGTGTATATGCGTATATATATATATATATGTGTATATATATATATATGTGTATGTATATATATATATATATATATATATATATATATGTATGTATGTATGTATATATATATATATGTATGTATGTATACAGGACATGTCAACAAAGGCAGCACTCCTGTCATATAGAAGATCTTTGACTGCTCTTGAATAATCCTCCCAATAAACCTTCCAGAACCACGAGCAGCCGAGGGACCCGGACTGCGACCTGATCCGCAACGATGGCGACCTGACCTTCACCTTCGGAGACACTGCCATCGCCACAAACGGGGTGTCTGGCGGCGGAGGGGCGGGACAGAGCACCAACGGACGTGGAAGCAGCGGCACGTCGGAGGAGGCCCTCCAGCGTGACCTGGACTCGAGGGAACTGAGCCGCGGAACCAGACTGGTCTTCCCCATGCTGGATCACACCTGAACACACACAGGAGGACAAAGATGGCGGTCATTCCTGAGGAGACACTTCTTGATTTCCTTTTCTTCTGACAAATAGGAGCCAAATATATGTCCTTCATCCACTCGAAGATGAGCAGAAACAGGAAAGAGTGAAATATTTTATTTTGCCTTATTTTGTGGGACTTGAAGAAAACAAATAATTATAATGACATCAAAAGTGTCCATTTAATATGAAATATACTACAGCTTCATTTCATTGATTGTATATTAATTACAGTCTAATAATAAAAATATAAATATACATGTAATACATACTACTCATTTATGTTATATATATTCAGCAGATGAATTATTTCAATTGAGTTCCTTCATGTTTGGATGATTTATTTGATGATTTTTTGAATGTTTTTTGTCAGCACTTGAGGAATGTATTTGCTGCTGTCGAAGTCAGTGGGCGGGTCTTAACACCTGATTGGTTACTTGCCACGTCCGCTTAATTGCACTCATTGGACGAGGTTCCTCTTAGACCCGCCCACTGACACGTGAGCTAAAGCAGTGGTCCCCTAACCACCGGTCCGGGGGAACCGGTACCGGTCCATGACGCATTTGCTACCGGCCGGAGAGAAACATGAAATAATTTATAAAGGACTGGACTTAACTTTGGCCTGTCCCACTAGACCAGGAGACAGCAACCCAAAATGTTGAAAGAGCCATATTGGACCAAAAATACAAAAAACAAGTCCGTCTGGAGCAGCAAAAAAATAAAAGCCATATGACATACATATAGTGTGTTATGAGATGGAATTAAGAGGACTTAAAGGCAACTAAATGAGCTCAAAAATAGCTACAAATGAGGCATGATGATGCAATATGTACATATAGCTAGCATGTTAGCATCGATTAGCTTGCAGTCATGCAGTGACCAAAGATGCCACCTCAGTAGAAGCATTTAAGTCTCACCTTAAAACTCATCTGTATACTCTAGCCTTTAAATAGACTCCCTTTTTAGACCAGTTGATCTGCCGTTTCTTTTCTTTTTCTCCTATGTCCCACTCTCCCTTGTGGAGGGGGTCCGGTCCGATCCAGTGTGTTGGATCCGCTTTGGACTGGACTCTCGGGACTGTGTTGGATCCATTATGGATTGAACGTTCACAGTATCACGTTAGACCCGCTCGACATCCATTGCTTTCCTCCTCTCCAAGGTTCTCATAGTCATCATTGTCACCGACGTCCCACTGGGTGTGAGTTTTCCTTGCCCTTATGTGGGCCTACCGAGGATGTCGTAGTGGTTTGTGCAGCCCTTTGAGACACTAGTGATTTAGGGCTATATAAGTAAACATTGATTGATTGATTGATTGATGTTTGATTAGCAGTCCACACAAGTCAATAACATCAACAAAACTAACCTTTGTACATTCACGCACAGTGTTAAAGGTTTGGTGGACAAAATGAGACAGAAAAAGAAGTGGCATTAAAACTAGGCTGACCATATTGTGAAATCCCAAAAAGAGGACACATATATGCGTGCTAAGGTTGGGAGTAAGTGAAAATTTGCCAATGATACTCGAACTTGCTTTATAAATAATATATTTATTTAAATAAAGCATTTTTTTCTCCTCTGTTGACTGCTGTGTTGGCGCTAGGGATTTTTAAAATGGGGTCCCGCAGTAAATTTTCGGGGTCCCACTTTTTTGTTAGCGTTTTGAAAACAAATGGTAAACGTATTCATTATCCTGTTGTATCTCACATTCTATATCGTGTTTTGGAAAAAGGTTGTCATAAATGTTACTTAATTCGTTAAAAAAATAAAATAAAAAAAAGAAAACAAATGTGTGTACATATGTAAATGTATTCAGTTATAAACATTTATTGACTTTCTTCTTTCCTTGATGGATCTAAACTTTACCGCTGCTGGTAGTTTTTTCTATGTTTTTATTTAATAAGTTGTAGGTGTATTTATTTCAGTGTAATAAAAAATGCGGGTACTGCTTAGCTTGAAGCTAACAGCCAGCCTGTCTCCATCCTCGAATGATGTGGATCCAGCGGGAGATAAAAGTGAAGTTTCCATGGACTCACAAATACTAAAATAACTCATTTTATGGAGTTAAAAATGTTGACTTTACACTCACCTTAGTGTTTACCAAGAAGTCTATTTCCTTTTCCCGGCAAAACTCGAACCAACATTTCCTGTCAATGGCGTCCCTTCCCTAACTTCCCCGGAAGTCCCGCCCCCCAACCAAAGCCATTGGCTAACACCCCGTAGCAGCCGCTACAATACTTACAGCTAGAATTAACCAATTCAAGTTTTTCATATATATATATATATATATATATATATATATATATATATATATATATATGTATGTATGTGTATATATGTATATATGTGTATATACAGAGGTGGGTAGTAACGCGCTACATTTACTCCGTTACATTTACTTGAGTAACTTTTGGGATAAATTGTACTTCTACGAGTAGTTTTGATGCAACATACTTTTACTTTTACTTGAGTATATTTATAGAGAATAAACGCTACTTTTACTCCGTTCCATTTATCTACATTCAGCTCGCTATTCGCTACTTTTTTTTTATCGATCTATTAATGTTTGTTTTGGTTAATGACAGAGCTTCAAAGTAGAATCTACGCATGCCTGCGTTTCACCAATCACATGCAGTCACTGGTGACGTTGGACCAATCAAATAGAGCCAGGCGGTCACATGACCCGACTTAAACAAGTTAAAAAACGTATTCGGTTGTTACCATTTAGTGGTCAATTGTACGGATTATGTACTGTACTGTGCAATCTAATAATAAAAGTTTCAATCAATCAATCAAAAGTGTAAAGGAAAAAAGACACTTTTTATTTCAACCGTACTTCCCGTCACAAACCTAAAGACTGATCGCACAGTTCCTGTCTTCACAATAAAAGCGCCGCTCCATTGCGCCTGCGTTAACAAAATAAGAGTCTCCGAAAGCCAGCGCAAACAAGCTAGCAAGCCACGGAGTTTGCCGCCAATGTGTTTCTTGTAAAGTGTATAAAAACGAATATAGAAGCTGGACAAATAAGATGCCAAAAACCAACGACTTTCATGTGGTATTAGACAGAAAAGAGGAACTTTTTTCCTCCTCCATTTGAAAACGCTGACGTCTGATTCCAATCATTGCAAGTCATCAGAATCAGGTAATACACCAACTTATATTCTTGTCTTCATGAAAGATAGGAATCTATATGTTAAACATGCATGTATATTCATTAAAACACCTTCAACATGTCAACAAAAACGGCAAAATAAATAAATATAAATTATATACTGTATATATAAATGTATATATATATATATATATATATGTGTGTGTATAAATGATTTGTGTGTGTATGTATATGATGTGTGTGTATGTATATATGAGGTAGATCACATCCATTTGGTCATTTACTAAGTAATTGATAAACTTTGAAAAACTTATTGGGGTGTTACCATTTAGTGGTCAATTGTACGGAATATGTACTGTACTGTGCAATCTACTAATACATGTTTTAATCAATCAATCAAACCAATGAATGCCTACTGAGGCTATGGTGCTGTTAAGTTATTGTGGCTCAATGTGCCATTTTTTTTTCATTTTATTTTAATGTACTATTATTTAATATATAATATTGTTTTAGTTGCTTAAGAGATATTACTGGCTCTGAATTTGTTCATTGCTATTTTTATGTTTTTGTGCATTATTTGTTGCCGTAATCAGGTTACTCATCAGTTACTCAGTACTTGAGTAGTTTTTTCACAACATACTTTTTACTTTTACTCAAGTAAATATTTGGGTGACTACTCCTTACTTTTACTTGAGTAATAAATCGCTAAAGTAACTGTACTCTTACTTGAGTACAATTTCTGGCTACTCTACCCACCTCTGTGTGTGTGTATATATATATATATATATATATATATATATATATATATATATATATATATATATATATATATATATATATATATATATATATATATGTATGTGTATATATGTAAGTATGTGTATATATATGTATACATGTATGTGTATATATATATATATGTATATATATATATATATATATATATATATATATATATACACACACACACCCCGCCTTCCGCCCGATTGTAGCTGAGACTGAGATAGGCGCCAGCGCCCCCCGCGACCCCAAAAAGGGAATAAGCGGTAGAAAATAGATGAATGGATTGATATATACATATACGGTAACTTAACCCTGGACCTACATTGAAAATACACGCAACCCTAATTCAAAATGCCAGACATTTGACGCATTTAAAAAAAAACGCCGCAAAAGAGGACATGTCCGGGGAAAAGAGGACGTATGGTCAGCCTACATAAAACGCATCTTATAAAGTCAGAGAATGTTAAACATGTAAAGCAGGGGTGTCCAAAGTGCGGCCCGGGGGCCATTTGCGGCCCGCAACTAATTGTTTACCGGCCCGCCACACATTCTGGAAATGCTATTGCAAAGATAAAAAAGAACACTTAAAAAAAGGGAAATGAGGTGACGAGGAAAAGTTGCAATATTGACACAAAGCTGCCATGCAGGCTGTTTTTTTTCTTTTGTCTTTCTTTACTTTTCTTTTTTTGCCATTGCTCAAAAAAAAAAAAAAAAATCTAGGTTGTAATTCATTATTTTCAAAGCTCCAATTACTTTGAGTATTTCACTTTAAAATGTTTTGTGTTGTAAATATTGCATATATTTTGGGTTACCATATAAAAACATCAAAGTTTTCTTTAACAAAAGAGCATAAAAGAAACAAAATAATAGTTCAAACGTAAAATCAATATATTTTGATCCTGTAACTTATGTGTTGAAAGTAAAAGAAAAACCTAATAAAAATGTATAACTTTATGAGTGGGGCACCCTTTGGATCCCAAATATATTTATTGGTATTTTATTTATCTTTTCATTGTTATTACTCCAAAAATATAAAGTAATTAAAATCAATGGTGTCCTGCATTATTGATCTTTTAGGGCTTTAATTAATAAATATTGCATATTTCAGTCTTACTATAAAAAAAAAAAGTAGTTTTTGACAGAAACGCCATAAAACCTTTTTTGTTTTACTTTATATCAAATTGAAGTTGATATAGAGATGTATTGTAAGCGTTAAATTAGAAATTTTTTTATAATTTGACTTATTTTCAACATTTTAATGACTGAGAACCTTTATGGTCCCCGAGACCCTTAAAGGTAAAATGAAAAATCCATACATTTTGTTCTGGTTTGAAAATGACAAAATATCAAAATGGACCCCGCACGCTTTTTCCATTTGTGGCCCTCAGTGGAAAAAGTTTGGACACCCCTGATGTAAACAAAGTACGGTGAGTTCAAGGACTGCCAAAATGCAGTTTTTCTGCATTCGGTTGTCGGTATGGGCTCTGCAGGGTTGGGTTGGGGTGGGCGGGTGCTGGCTTTATCTGGCAGGGGGTGGATTCTCATGGCGTCCTCTTAAAGTGGTCTGGTGTAGGTCGCGGGCCGTGGGGGAGGGCGGTGGCCTCCTGGCCGTAGTTCCTGGTTGTCGCCTGCATGGACTTGGGGAGGGGGGGTATGTCCGGGCCCTCTACTCCTCCTACTTATAGCACACACACTCACACATATATAAGACTTTGGGGGATTGTCCTACAGGGAGGCATGGTAGGGGGGATAAGGACACCTCCTATGGGACTCCAGTCCTCCTGTCTTGTCCCCTGCTCGTCCATCAATCTTAGCTGCATTATAGACACTTAGGATTTTGGGGGGCTCGACTCTTCCTGAATATATTTTACACCCCCGCGCCCCCAACCCTGGCCACCTTACCGACGCACGGGGGAGGGGGTGCTGCTAGCGGGGTGTATAAAATAGTCAGGAAATGTCATGAATACAAAGGATTCTGGGTATTTGTTGTGTTGCGTTTATGTTGTGTTACTGTGAGGATGTTCTCCCAAAATGTGTTTGTCAATCTTGTATTGTGTGGCTTCACAGCGTGGTGCATATTACTAAAAGTGTTAAAATTGTTTATATCACAACCATTAGTGTACTCTGTGTCACCCAGTATGCCTTGCAGTCGTGTGCGTGTTGCCGCGGAAGGCAAGGATACCGATCCCAAAACCATGTATATCAAATAGTTCCGGATGGTTCGACCGCCACCCGCCCGAATCTAATTAAAATCAATTTTTTCATCATGTCAACCGCCCGACCCGCGGTTTATACGCGGACTCCGTGGATGAGACCGCAAACCGCACATCTCTAATATACATATATATATGTTTGTATATATTGCGTATATATTGCGTTTTGTAAGTATTTGGTCACAAATACTTACAAAACGTAGCTTACCGCAAAAGTTTCAACAGAAGTGTCTTCTCAGGACGTCTCTGACATGTGACCAAATAATTGCGAGGTCAAGAATGTGCTTTTTTGTTTTGTTTTGTTTTGTTCTCTCAGAAAACTTGTGGCCAAGACGAGAAAGAGCCCAAGTTCAAAAACAACAATGGCTGCTTTGTTTGCCGCTCTTTACATCTCACGGCCCCTAAATTGTCTCCTCTTTGTCCTCAAGTGAAAGTCTCGTCCACACGGACGCTTTGACGCTTTTTTACATTTTACTTTGCAAAAAAAAAACCAGCCTTTAAAACAAAAATAAAAGCGTATTAGCAGTCTTGTCACCTGCATGCCCAGGCAACAGGGGGCGCTATAGCCAGTAAACATAGGGCAATTCTAACCAATCAGAAGCCTGAAAACAGTTTCAGACTTTATTCTATACTTTTAAATAAAAAGCTTAAAAATTAGTCTTATAGGAAAAATAAAAAAATCTAACAAAATACTTTTTTTTTCTTGTTTCTGCTTTTAAAAAACAATAACTTTGCTTAAAAAACATATAACATGCCTTAAAATATATTTAATCCATTACCTTGGTCTGCTAAAGAAGCAAGAACAGCATATATTATACCAGAATAAACAATTATTTTAACGTTAAATACCAAAATATGTGAGCCTACACTAAAATTCTGTCACGTGCATGCCAGGGCTACAGGGGGCGCTATAACCACGAGCCAATCAGAAGCCTGAAGAAAGTCACGGAAGGAAAAGAGAAAGTACAACTTGAATAAAAACAAGAGTTGGAATCGCAGTGAAAGGTATGAAAACATTTTGTCTTCTTTTTTGAACAATAATACGTCACATTTCACAATTTCAATGAAAATAAAAACAGTGGGAAAACATGAAAATGCATAATTTGGCAAAATTCGACTATTTATTGTCCTTGTAACATTTACTTGGGAAACGGATTGGAAATGACGATAAGATATTGTACTATATTTTTGACCATGAATTTTATTTAGTTTTGTAACTATATTATAGCAAGTGATAGGACATCTTGCAAAAAAGTCTTAAAAGTAAACACATTTTTCTATTCCATTTTTGTCTTGTTTTTAATACACAAACTCCTACAGAACCAAAAACCAGTGAAGTTGTCACGTTGTGTAAATGGTAAGCAAAAACAAAATACAAATATTTCCAAATCATTTTCAAATTATATTCAATTGAATAGACTGCAAAGACAAGATATTTAATGTTCACACTGAGAAACTTTGTTATTTTTTGCAAATATTAGCTCATTTGGAATCTGATGCCTGTGACATGTTTCAAAAAAGCTGGCACAAGTCGCAAAAAAGACTGAGAAAGTTGACGAATGCTCATCAAAAGGTGAACAGGCTAATTGGGAACAGGTAGGTGCCATGATTGGGTATAAAAGCAGCTTCCATGAAATGCTCAGTCATTCACAACCAAGGACGGGGCGAGGGTCACCGCTTTGTCAACAAATGCCTGAGCAAATTGTTTAAGAACAACATTTCCCAACCAGCTATTGCAAGGAATTTCTGGATTTCCCCAACTACGGTCCGTAATATCATCAAAAGGTTCAGAGAATCTGGAGAAATCACTGCACGTAAGCCATGATGTTACGCCCCTTCGATCCCTCAGGCGGTGCTGCATCAAAAAGCGACATCAGTGTGTAAAGGATATCACCACATGGGCTCAGAATCACTTCATAAAACCATTCTCAGGAACTACAGTTTGTCGCTACATCTGTAAGTGGAAGTTAAAGCTCTACTTTGCAAAGCCAAAGCCATTTATCAACAACACCCAGAAACGCAGCCGGCTTCGCTGGGCCCGAGCTCATCTAAGATGGACTGATGCGAAGTGGAAAAGTGTCCTGTGGTCTGACGAGTCCACATTTCAAAGAACTATCCGGATTGTTCTAGGCGCAAAGTGTAAAAGCCAGCATGTGTGATGGTATGGGGGTGCATTAGTGCCCAAGGCATGGGTAACTTACACATCTGTGAAGGTACCATTAATGCTGAAAGGTACATACAGGTTTTGGAGCAACGTTTGTTGTTATCCAAGCAACGTTATTAGATAGATAGATAGATAGATAGATAGTACTTTATTTTATCTAGCTCCATCCTATCTTGCCGATTGTATTGTACCATATGTCCCGGCAAGAAATCTGCGTTCAAAAGACTCCGGCTTATTAGTGATTCCTAGAGCCCAAAAAAAGTCTGCGGGCTATAGAGCGTTTTCCGTTCGGGCTCCAGTACTCTGGAATGCCCTCCCGGTAACAGTTCGAGATGCTACCTCAGTAGAAGCATTTAAGTCTCATCTTAAAACTCATCTGTATACTCTAGCCTTTAAATAGACCTCCTTTTTAGACCAGTTGATCTGCCGCTTCTTTTCTTTCTCCTATGTCCACCCCTCCCTTGTGGAGGGGGTCCGGTCCGATGACCATGGATGAAGTACTGGCTGTCCAGAGTCGAGACCCAGGATGGACCGCTTGTCGGGACCCAGGATGGACCGCTCGCCTGTATCGGTTGGGGACATCTCTACGCTGCTGATCCGCTTGAGATGGTTTCCTGTGGACGGGACTCTCGCTGCTGTCTTGGAGCCACTATGGATTGAACTTTCACAGTATCATGTTAGACCCGCTCGACATCCATTGCTTTCGGTCCCCTATAAGGGGGGGGGTTGCCCACATCTGAGGTCCTCTCCAAGGTTTCTCATAGTCAGCATTGTCACTGGCGTCCCACTGGATGTGAATTCTCCCTGCCCACTGGGTGTGAGTTTTCCTTGCCCTTTTGTGGGTTCTTCCGAGGATGTTGTAGTCGTAATGATTTGTGCAGTCCTTTGAGACATTTGTGATTTGGGGCTATATAAATAAACATTGATTGATTGATTGATTGATTGATTTATTCCGTCAGGAGAGTTCCTTCAGGAAAATTACAATTTTCAGCACAATCCCATTCAAGATCAGACAAACATTACAGGGAGACAGAACAGGATCGCTGACGGGTCTGCCGGCTTCCAGCGCCCCTTACAAAAAAGATGACATACAGGTAAACAAGGGGGGGGGGGGAGGGGGGAAGAAAAAAATTGAAGATTAAGATAAAATTAAAAAATCGGTCTTAGCCTAGGCCCTGGAGTGGGGGTGCAGACTGAGGCCAAGGGGAAGAAAAAAAAAAAACAAAACAAAAAAAAAAATTATGGGCGCCCCTGCTTATCTCAGCAAGACAATGCCACAGCATGGCTTCATAGTAAAAGAATGCGGGTACTAGACGGGCCTGCCTGTCGTCATAAAATACTTAGTTAAAGTTAAGTTAACGTTAAAGTACCAATGGTTGTCACAAACACACTAGGTGTGTTGAAATGTGTCCTCTACATTTAACCCATCCCCTTGTTCACCCCCTGGGAGGTGAGGGGAGCAGTGAGCAGCAGCGGTGGCCACGCCGGGGAATCATTTTTGGTGATTTAACCCCCAATTTCAACCCAGGGAGGTATAGGGTCCCATTTTTATAGTCTTTGGTATGTCTCGGCCGGGGTTTGAACTCACAACCTACCGATCTCAGGGCGGACACTCTAATAAATCCAACCGCTATAGTCCATGTGGGCGTGGCCAAATGGTAAACAATAACAAACTCCATTTTTCTAACTTTGACTGCCGACTTTGTGAAGAAGAAAAATCCTGATGAGGTGTCGTTGCGCTGAAACAAATTGTCGTCATAGATGAAGAACATTAAAACGACCTTTACACGCCCTTGTTATGTTCTCACGCTCCTCTCTCACTTTTCACACCCACTCTGACATTCTGCTGACCTCAGCAGACTTTGGGAGAAACTCCTCATAAAGGCTTCCTCTCAACACTTCTTGTCAAATGCTAATCAGCTATACTAACATACTAATTAGTGTGCTAACTGTCTTACAAACAGACTGGTAGCCAAGAAACCAGCTAACTCATCAATGTGCTTGCTAACTATCACACTAATTAACATGTTAACCAACTCATTCACATGCTAACTAACTCTCAAACGTACTGACTCACATGTTAGCTAATAAACTAGCTAACTCATCAATGTGCAAGCTAACTATCACACTAATTAACATGTTAACCAACTCATTCACATGCTAACTAACTCACAAACATACAATATAATATGCTAGATAAGAAGCTAGCTAACTAAACAATGAGCTAGCCAACTATCATATTAATTAACATGTTAGCTAACTAATTCACATGCTAACTAACTCAAAAACATACTAATTAAAATGTTAGCGAGGATACTATCTAACTAATCAATGTGCTTGTTAACTAACTTAATACTTAAAATGTTTGCTAATAATTCAAATGCTAACTAACTTATAATTTCCCCTCAGGGATTAATAATGTATGTCTGATTCTAACTCACTAACATACTAATTAACATGTTAACTAACTTATTCACATGCTAAGTAACTCACATACATACTGACTCACATGTTAGCTAATAAACTAGCTAACTAATCAATGTGCTAGCTAACTATCACACTAATTAACATGTTAGCTAACTAATTCACAAGATAACTAACTCACAAACATACTAATTATCAGGTTAGCTAAGAAACTACCTAACTAAACAATGAGCTAGCCAACTATTGCATTAATAAACATGTTTGCTAACTAATTCACATGCTAACTCAACTAACTCAAAACCCCACTAATTAACATGTTAACTAGGATATTATCTAACTAATCAATGTGCTAGCTAACTATCACACTAATTAACATGTTAGCTAACTAATTCACAAGATAACTAACTCACAAACATACGAATTATCAGGTTAGCTAAGAAACTACCTAACTAAACAATGAGCTAGCCAACTATCGCATTAATAAACATGTTTGCTAACTAATTCACATGCTAACTCAACTAACTCAAAACCCCACTAATTAACATGTTAACTAGGATATTATCTAACTAATCAATGTGCTAGCTAACTATCACACTAATTAACATGTTAGCTAACTAATTCACAAGATAACTAACTCACAAACATACGAATTATCAGGTTAGCTAAGAAACTACCTAACTAAACAATGAGCTAGCCAACTATCGCATTAATAAACATGTTTGCTAACTAATTCACATGCTAACTCAACTAACTCAAAACCCCACTAATTAACATGTTAACTAGGATATTATCTAACTAATCAATGTGCTAGCTAACTATCACACTAATTAACATGTTAGCTAACTAATTCACAAGATAACTAACTCACAAACATACTAATTATCAGGTTAGCTAAGAAACTACCTAACTAAACAATGAGCTAGCCAACTATCGCATTAATAAACATGTTTGCTAACTAATTCACATGCTAACTCAACTAACTCAAAACCCCACTAATTAACATGTTAACTAGGATATTATCTAACTAATCAATGTGCTAGCTAACTATCACACTAATTAACATGTTAGCTAACTAATTCACAAGATAACTAACTCACAAACATACTAATTATCAGGTTAGCTAAGAAACTACCTAACTAAACAATGAGCTAGCCAACTATCGCATTAATAAACATGTTTGCTAACTAATTCACATGCTAACTCAACTAACTCAAAACCCC
The DNA here is from genome assembly GCF_033978795.1 of Nerophis ophidion. Classification (NCBI taxonomy): domain Eukaryota; kingdom Metazoa; phylum Chordata; class Actinopteri; order Syngnathiformes; family Syngnathidae; genus Nerophis; species Nerophis ophidion. Next base: position 32,084,846 of record NC_084636.1, on the reverse strand, counting down.
ACTAATTAACATGTTAACTAGGATATTATCTAACTAATCAATGTGCTTGTTAACTAACTTTTGAAATGTTTGCTAATAATTCAAAAGCTAACTAACTCACTAAAATACTAGTTAACATGTTAACTAGGTAATTAGTTAAATAATCAATTTACTAGCTAACTAACAATAATTAACGCCTCATCTAACTAATTATCATGGCCATTAACTCAATAACAAACTAATCAACTTGTTAACTGGGTAAGTAGTTAAATAATCAATGTGCAAGCTAACTAACATACTAATTAGTGTGTTAGCTAACTAGTCAACATGATAACTAACTTACTAAATTACCAATCAACGTTTTAACTAGATATTAGTTAAATAATCAATGTGCTAGCTAACTAACATGCTTGCGAACAAATTAACATGCTAACTAGGTAATCATTTTAATAATCTATGTACTAGCTAGCTAACATACTAATTAACATAATGATAGGTCAGGTATTTAATTCACTAACATACTTATTAACATGTCAACTAGGTAATTATTTAAATAATCGATGTGCGAGCTAACTACTATTCTAATTAATGTGTTAGTTTACAAATTAACATGCTAGCTAGGTAATTAGGTAACAATCAAACTACTAGCTAACAAATATTAATCAACCTGTTAGCTAACTAATTAACATATCTAACTCAGTAGCATAGTAGTTAACATGTTACTAAATAATTATTTAAATGATCAATCCATCCATCCATTTTGGTGCCTATCTCAGTTACAATCGGGCGGAATAAATGATCAATGTGATAGCTAAATAACTCATTAATGAACATGTTACCTAACTCATTAACATGCTAGCTAACTCACTAGCATACTAATTAACATGTTATCTAAATAGTTAATTAAATAATCAATGTCCCAGCTAAATAACATATCAATTTATGTGGTAGCTAACTAATTAACATGCTACCTAACTCACTAACAAACTAATTAAAATGTTAACTAACTATTTAGATAAATAATCAATGTGCTAGCTAACTAACGTACTAATTAACATGTCAGTTAACTGATTAACACTCTAACTCTCTAACATACTAATCAACATGTAAACTAGCTAAATAACATATTAATAATGTGATAGCTCACTGATTAACATGATAACTAACTCACTGACATACTAATTAACATGTTCATAAGTAATTAGTGAAATAATCATTATACTAGCTAACTCACATATTAACTAACATGTAAGCTAGGTAATTAACATGATAACTAACTCATTAACATACTAATTGACGTGTTCACTAAACAATAAAAAAAATCAATGTGCTAACTAAATAACATATTAATTAACATGTTAGCTAACTATTTAACATGCTAGCTAACTCACTGACATACAAATTAACATAACTAAGTAATTTGTTAAATAATCAATGTGCTAGTTAACTAACATATTAATTAACATGTTAGCTAACTTAAAAACATGAATACTAACTCAATAACATACTTATTAAGATGTTAACTAAATAATTAATTATATAATCAATGTGCTGGCTAAATAACATATTGATTAACATGTTAGCTAAATAATTAACATACTAGCTAACTCACTAACATACTAATTAGGATGTTAACTAAATAATTATTTAAATAATCAATGTGCTAGCTAAATAACATTAATTAATGTGTTAGTCAACTAATTAACATGGTAGCTCAATGTGCTAATTAAAACACATCAATTCAAGTGTTAGCTAACTAATTAACATCCTAGCTGACTCGCTAACATACTAATGAACATGTTAACTAAGTAATAAAGTTAAATAATCAATGTGCTAACTAACTAATATATTAATTAACATGTCAGCTAACTAATTAACACTCTAACTTAATCACTAACATACTAATCAACATGTAAACTAGCTAAACAACATACTAATTAACGTGTTAGCTCACCGATTAAAATTCTAACTAACTCACTAAAATATTAACATTTTAAATAAAAAAATAGTTAATCAATATAGTAGCTAACTGACACATTAACATCTTAGCTAATTAACATGCTAACTAACTCACTAACAATAACATTAATTAATGTGTTAGCTAACTAATTAACATGCTAGCTCAAAGTGCCAGCTAAATAATATATTAATTAACGTGTTAGTTAACCATTTAACATGCTAGCTGACTCACTATCATACTAATGAACATGTCAACTAAGTAATTAGTTAAACAATCAATGTGTTAGCTACCTAACATACTAATTAACGTGTTAGTTAAATAATTAACATGCTGGGTATATCAATAACATACTAATCAACATGTAAACTAGCTAAATAACATGCTAGCCAACTAATTAACTTGCTACCTAACTAATTAACTAGTTAACATGTTAACTAAATATTTACTTATATAATCAATATACTACGTGACTGACATATTAACTAGCATGTTAGCTCACAATTAACATGATAACTCACTCACTAACATACTAATTAAGATGTTAACTAAATAATCAATGTGCTAGCTAAATAGCATTAAATGACGTGTTAGCTAACTAATTAACATGCTAAGTAAACGTGCTAGCTAAATAACATTAATTAACTTGTAAGCTAACTAACATGCTAGCTGACTCTCTAACATACTAATTAGACGTTAACTAAATATTCAATGTGCTAGCTAAATAACAAATTGATTAACGTGTTAGCTAACTAATTAACATGCTAGTTCAATGTGCTATCTAAATAACATTATTAACTTGTTAGCTAACTAATCAACATGCTAGCTGACTCACTAACATATTAATGAACAACTAAGTAATTAGTTAAATAATCAATGTGTTAGCGAACTAACGTACTAATTAACGCGTTAGCTAACTAATTAACATGCTGACTAAATGAGTAACATACTAATCAACATGTTAAGTCGCTAAACAATACACTAATTACCATGTTATCTAACTAATTAACTTGCTAACTAACTCACTCACACACTACTTAAGATGTTAACTAAATAATTAATTAAGTAATCAATGTGCTAGCCAAATAACCTTAATTAACATGTTAGCTAACTAATTAGCATGCTAGCCCAATGTGCCAGCTAGATAACATATCAATTAATGTGTTGGCGAACTAATTAACATGCTAGCTGACTCACTAACATACTAATGAACATATTATCTAAGCAATAAGTTTAATAATCAATGTGTTAGCTAATTAACATACAAATTAATGTGCTAGCTAATTAATTAACATGCTAACTAGCACACTAAGTAACATGTAAACTAGCTAAATAACATACAAATGAACATGTTAGTTAAGTAATTACTTGCTAACTAACTCACTAAATAACATGTTAACTCTGTAATTAGTTAAATAATTAACCTTCCTCTTGTGTTAGCTTTCTGTTACCATCTCTTATGTTAACAGGTCGGTTTTGACCCATGTCTTAAATCAGCTGTAAAATACACTAAAAACAATTATCCATCATCCAATTTGTTTCTCATCTCTTGGTTACCTCGTTAGGTTTCCTTATCCATGAAAATATTGGTTTTAATATTTTTTGGTGTGGGCCATTGGGCCTTTTTTTTGTCAGTATACGCCTCGATTTCAATTGAAAAAAATGGTAAAACGAACCTCAAGAGAATCGTATAAATAAAAAAAAGGTTGTTGTGTTACCTGACCATTACTGAGGGGTATTAGAACACATCTCTTAAATAAATTAGTTTTATTTATTTTTTCATTTTAATAATTTTAACATAGTAACAACTCTATACTGAATTGACCTCAAATGTCTGGACATTTTAGTTTTTAAATGCATAAAAGAACCACATACATTTTGTTTGTTTTTGTACTGGATAACAAGGTAAAATGAGAATCCACTAAAGCTCACATGATTGGGAGAGGAGCTGGCTGTCAGTGTGTTCAGTTTTGGCTCGACTTAGTGCTTTATAGTCTTATTTTTATAACTGGGTCGAAACCGACCCTAACAACACCAAGGTCATAATTTCAACCAGAGCATTTTATAATTTAGTGAAACAAAAAAAATAAGTTTTATTTTGTTGAAATAGAGGTTCCTGACAAAGTCAAAAATCCTTGATGCATAAAAATAAATGTATGTGGTTCTTTTATGCATTTAAAAACTACAACGGGTCGGTGCCGACCCTAACACAAGACGAAGGTTAAATAAATGTGTTCAATAGTATTTTTTCTACTTTATAGGAAGAAAACTGCAAAAGGAGCATGAATTTATGTATAAAATAAGTTTGACCGATTGACATGACGTTAAACCAGAGCTGTGCGATAAAACGATATCAATACATATCACGACAGACACGTAATCGATATCAACAACAAAAAAAAAATGATATTATCTCTACTTTGTAGGAAGAAAACTGCAAAATGAGCATGTATTTATGTATGAAAAAAGTGTGGTTGATTGAGATGACGTTAAACAAAGGATGGGCGATAAAATGATACCACTATATATCACGATAGACATGTAATCGATATCAATTAAATAGATGTGTTCAATAGTATTTTTTGTACTTTATAGGAAGAAAACTACAAAAGGAGCATGAATTTATGTATAAAATAAGTTTGATTGATTGACATGACGTTAAACCAGGGCTGGGCGATAAAACGATATCAATACATATCACGACAGACCTAAATATCAATAAAAAATGTATTTGATATTTTCTCTACTTTATAGGAAGAAAACTGCAAAAGGAGCATGTATTTATGTATGAAAAAAGTGTGGTTGATTGAGATGACATTAAACAAGGGATGGGTAATAAAATTATATCAGTATGTATCACAATAGACACATAATCGATATAAATAATACAATTATTTTAAAGTTTTTTTTCTACTTTGAAAGAAGAAAACTGCAAAAGGAGCATGAATTTATGTATGAAAAAAGTGTGATTGGTTAACATGACGTTAAACCAGGGCTGGGCGAGAAAATGATATCACAATATATCTCGATAGACATGTAATCGATATCAATTTAAAAAATGTGCTTGATAGTATTTTTCTACTTTATAGGAAGAAAACTGCAAAAGGAGCATGTATTTATGTATGAAAAAATGTGTGATTGACATAATGTTAAAACAGGGATGGGCGAGAAAATGATACCACTATATATCATGTAATCTATAAATTAAATAGATGTGTTCAATAGTATTTTTTCTACTTTATAGGAAGAAAACTGCGAAAGGACCATGAATTTATGTATAAAATAAGTTTGATCGATTGACATGACGTTAAACCAGGGCTGGGCGATAAAACGATATCAATACATATCACGACAGACCTAAATATCAATAAAAAATGTATTTGATATTTTCTCTACTTTATAGGAAGAAAACTGCAAAAGGAGCATGTATTTTTGTATGAAAAAAGTGTGGTTGATTGAGATGACGTTAAACCAGGGCTGGGCGAGAAAATGATATCACAATATATCACGATAGACATGTAATCGATATCAATAAAAATGTGCTTGATAGTATTTTTTGTACTTCATAGGAAGAAAACTGCAAAAGGAGCATGCATTTATGTATGAAAAAAGTGTGATTGGTTAACATGACGTTAAACCAGGGCTGGGCGAGAAAATGATATCACAATATATCTCGGTAGACATGTAATCGATATCAATAAAAAAAATGTGCTCGATAGTATTTTTTCTACTTTATAGGAAGAAAACTGCAAAAGGAGCATGTATTTATGTATGAAAAAAGTGTGATTGATTAACATGACGTTAAACCAGGGCTGGGCGAGAAAATGATATCACAATATATCACGATAGACATGTAATCGATATCAATAAAAATGTGCTTGATAGTATTTTTTGTACTTCATAGGAAGAAAACTGCAAAAGGAGCATGCATTTATGTATGAAAAATGTGTGATTGACATAATGTTAAACCAGGGATGTGCGAGAAAATGATACCACTATATATCACGATAGACATGTAATCGATATCAATTAAATAGATGTGTTCAATAGTATTTTTTGTACTTTATAGGAAGAAAACTACAAAAGGAGCATGAATTTATGTATAAAATAAGTTTGATTGATTGACATGACGTTAAACCAGGGCTGGGCGATAAAACGATATCAATACATATCACGACAGACCTAAATATCAATAAAAAATGTATTTGATATTTTCTCTACTTTATAGGAAGAAAACTGCAAAAGGAGCATGTATTTATGTATGAAAAAAGTGTGGTTGATTGAGATGACATTAAACAAGGGATGGGCAATACAATTATATCAGTATGTATCACAATAGACACATAATCGATATAAATAATACAATTATTTTAAAGTTTTTTTTCTACTTTGAAAGAAGAAAACTGCAAAAGGAGCATGAATTTATGTATGAAAAAAGTGTGATTGATTAACATGACGTTAAACCAGGGCTGGGCGAGAAAATGATATCACAATATATCTCGATAGACATGTAATCGATATCAATAAAAAAATGTGCTCGATAGTATTTTTTCTACTTTATAGGGAGAAAACTGCAAAAGGAGCATGTATTTATGTATGAAAAAATGTGTGATTGACATAATGTTAAAACAGGGATGGGCAAGAAAATGATACCACTATATATCATGTAATCTATAAATTAAATAAATGTGTTCAATAGTATTTTTTCTACTTTATAGGAAGAAAACTGCAAAAGGAGCATGAATTTATGTATAAAATAAGTTTGATTGATTGACATGACGTTAAACCAGGGCTGGGCGATAAGACGATATCAATACATATCACGACAGACCTAAATATCAATAAAAAATGTATTTGATATTTTCTCTACTTTATAGGAAGAAAACTGCAAAAGGAGCATGTATTTATGTATGAAAAAAGTGTGGTTGATTGAGATGACATTAAACCAGGGCTGGGCGAGAAAATGATATCACAATATATCACGATAGACATGTAATCGATATCAATAAAAATGTGTTTGATAGTATTTTTTGTACTTCATAGGAAGAAAACTGCAAAAGGAGCATGCATTTATGTATGAAAAAAGTGTGATTGATTAACATGACGTTAAACCAGGGCTGGGCGAGAAAATGATATCACAATATATCACGATAGACATGTAATCGATATCAATTTAAAAAATGTGCTTGATAGTATTTTTTCTACTTTATAGGAAGAAAACTGCAAAAGGAGCATGTATTTATGTATGAAAAATGTGTGATTGACATAATGTTAAAACAGGGATGGGCGAGAAAATGATACCAGTATAAATCACGATAGACATGTAATCGATATCAATAAAAATGTGCTTGATAGTATTTTTTCTACTTTGAAAGAAGAAAACTGCAAAAGGAGCATGTATTTATGTATGAAAAATGTGTGATTGACATAATGTTAAAACAGGGATGGGCGAGAAAATGATACCACTATATATCACGATAGATATGTAATCGATATCAATAAAAATGTGATTGATAGTATTTTTTGTACTTCATAGGAAGAAAACTGCAAAAGGAGCATGCATTTATGTACGAAAAAAGTGTGATTGGTTAACATGACGTTAAACCAGGGCTGGGCGAGAAAATGATATCACAATATATCTCGATAGACATGTAATCGATATCAATTAAAAAATGTGCTCGATAGTATTTTTTTGTACTTTATAGGAAGAAAACTGCAAAAGGAGCATGTATTTATGTATGAAAAATGTGTGATTGACATAATGTTAAAACAGGGATGGGCGAGAAAATGATACCACTATATATCACGATAGACACGTAATCGATATCAATTTAAAAAATGTGCTTGATAGTATTTTTTCTACTTTGAAAGAAGAAAACTGCAAAAGGAGCATGTACTTATGTATGAAAAAAGTGTGATTGACATAATGTTAAAACAGGGATGGGTGAGAAAATGATACCACTATATATCACGATAGACATGTAATCGATATCAATTTAAAAAATGTGCTTGATAGTATTTTTTCTACTTTATAGGAAGAAAACTGCAAAAGGAGCATGTATTTATGTATGAAAAATGTGTGATTGACATAATCTTAAAACAGGGATGGGCGAGAAAATGATACCACAATATATCTCGATAGACATGTAATCGATATCAATAAAAAAATGTGCTCGATAGTATTTTTTCTACTTTATAGAAAGAAAACTGCAAAAGGACCATGAATTTATGTATAAAATAAGTTTGATCGATTGACATGACGTTAAACATTCTACCTAGAACTTTAATGAGAAAGTTGGCATAAACACAGCACAGCACTCTTGTCTAATAGAGGATCTTCGATTAGCAAGAGGAGCTAAACACGGCGCAGCACTCCTGTCATATAAATAAATGATAAATGGGTTGTACTTGTATAGCGCTTTTCTACCTTCAAGGTACTCAAAGCGCTTTGACACTACTTCCACATTTACCCATTCACACACCCATTCACACACTGATGGAGGGAGCTGCCATGCAAGGCGCTAACCAGCACCCATCAGGAGCAAGGGTGAAGTGTCTTGCTCAAGGACACAACGGACGTGACGAGGTTGGTACTAGGTGGGGATTGAACCAGGGACCCTCGGGTTGCGCACGGCCGTCCCTATATAGAGGATCTTTGACTAATATTTTGTCAAATTCCAAGTTCACATCTGCGAGTTTGTTACAGCAAATTAGGAAAAACTTCCAAATAGAAAACAAATCTTTATTGAGGTCACTTGAAATCTTCTAAAAGTTTTGATGTGGTACAAATGTGACAAAGTGCAAAGATGACATCCCGAGAATGTCAGGTGAAAGTTGACACCAGAGAAGACTAGAAAGATGTTAAGAAGCATCAGTACCACCTGTGGAGAAGCTGCTCACATTCCTCACTGAGCGGGGGGGGGGTTAAGGGCCAAGAAAGGGGGGTCTAGGGGGGCCCCACACTTGACCTTTTTGTTACTGAAGCCTCCTTCAAAGTTGGCGTGTTAGCGAGATTACTGCTGAGTCATCAGAAGCTTCTTAAAGGGGGAGGGGATTATCAGGACTTTAGAAAAGGGGCGGAGCTTTGACGTGTGGGCCAGGCAGGTGGGACTTCACAATAGAAGCTGCCTTTCAAAAAAAAAAAAAAAAAAAATCTCCCCTCTGATTGGCCGAGCACAGTGCTGAACTTTAAGCTCCGCCTCCTCTTCTCGCTCAGTTCGGAGGGGAAAAACATTGCTTGAGACGCTTGGGGCTCCCGGTGGGGAACATTCCGGACCGGCCGCATGCTTTGCCCTCAGGCTTGACTTGCAGGCCGCTGTGGAGAGAAAACAAATGAAGCAAAAGTTAACTTCAGACCACTTTTGATGGCATCGTAGCTTCTTCATCAACTTTCATCCACTTTCACACAAAACACAGCCACAGCTAGCACGATGCTAAAATGTACTGTTAGCATGTCGGTCACATAGCGTTGCAAGTGTTTCTAACGTAGCATGACGTTAAAATGTAAACTATCAGTTACAGACATGATAGTTGTAAGTTTGATCATTTAATATGCTAACATGGCACGATGCTAAAATGTAATGTTAGCATGTCGGTCACATAGTGTTTCTAACCTAGCATGATGTTAAAATGTAAACTATCAGTTACAGACAAGATAGTTGTAAGTTTGATCATTTTAATATGCTAACATAGCACGATGCTAAAATATAATGTTAGCATGTCGGTCACATAGCGCTGCTGGTGTTGCTAACCTAGCATGACGTTAAAACGAAAACTATCAGTTACAGAGATGATAGTTGTAAGTTTGATCATTTAATATGCTAACATAGCACGATGCTAAAATTTAATGTTAGCATGTCGGTCACATAGCGTTGCAAGTGTTTCTAACGTAGCATGATGTCAAAATGTAAACTATCAGTTACAGACAAGATAGTTGTAAGTTTGATCATTTTAATATGCTAACATAGCACGATGCTAGAATGTAATATTAGCATGTCGGTCACATAGCGTTTCTAACCTAGCATGATGTTAAAATGTAAACTATCATTTACAGACACGGCACTTGTAAGCTAGATCATTTAATATGCTAATATAGCGTTATGATAAAATTTAATGTTAGCATGTTGGACACATAGCGTTGTTAACCTAGCATGATGTTAAAATGTAAACTATCAGTTACGAACATAGTAGTTGTAAGCTTGATCATTTAATATGCTTACCCAGCATGATGCTAAAATGTAAAGTTAGCATGTCGGTCACATGGCGCTGCTTGTGTTGCTAACTTAAAATGTAAATATCAGTTACAGACATAGTAGCTGTAAGCTTGATCATTTAATATGCTAACCTAGCATGATGTTAAAATGTAATGTTAGCATGTTGTCTCATAGTGTTGCTAACCTAGCATGATGTTAAAATGTAGACTATCAGTTACGAACATAGTAGTTGTAAGCTTGATCATTTAATATGCTTACCTAGCATGATGCTAAAATGTACTGTTAGCATGTCGGTCACATAGCGCTGCTAGTGTTGCTAACCTAGCATGACGTTAAAATGTAAACTATCAGTTACAGACATGATAGTTGTAAGTTTGATCATTTAATATGCTAACATGGCACGATGCTAAAATGTAATGTTAGCATGTCGGTCACATAGCGTTGCAAGTGTTTCTAACGTAGCTTGATGTTAAAATGTAAACTATCAGTTACAGACAAGATAGTTGTAAGTTTGATCATTTAATATGCTAACATGGCACGATGCTAAAATGTAATGTTAGCATGTCGGTCACATAGCGTTGCAAGTGTTTCTAGCGTAGCATGATGTTAAAATGTAAACTATCAGTTATAGACAAGATAGTTGTAAGTTTGATCATTTAATATGCTAACATAGCACGATGCTAGAATGTAATATTAGCATGTCGGTCACATAGCGTTTCTTACCTAGCATGATGTTAAAATGTAAACTATGATTTACAGACATGGCACTTGTAAGCTAGATCATTTAATATGCTAATATAGCGTTATGATAAAATTTTATGTTAGCATGTTGGACACATAGCGTTGCTAACCTAGCATGATGTTAAAATGTAAACTATCAGTTACGAACATAGTAGTTGTAAGCTTGATCATTTAATATGCTTACCTAGCATGATGCTAAAATGTAAAGTTAGCATGTCGGTCACATGGTGCTGCTTGTGTTGCTAACTTAAAATGTAAATATCAGTTACAGACATAGTAGCTGTAAGCTTGATCATTTAATATGCTAACCTAGCATGATGTTAAAATGTAATGTTAGCATGTTGTCTCATAGTGTTGCTAACCTAGCATGATGCTAAAATGTACTGTTAGCATGTCGGTCACATAGCGTTGCAGGTCTTGCTACCCTTGCAGGATGTTAAAATGTAAACTATCACTTACTCACCTGGTAGTTGTAAGTTTGATCACTTAAAATGCTAGCCTAGCATGATGCTAAAATGTAATGATAGCATGTCAGTCACATAGCGTTGCTAACCTAGCATGATGTTAAGATGTCATGATAGCATGTCAGTCACATAGCGTTGCGAGTGTTGCTAACTAAGTATGATGTTAAAATTTAAACATCAGTTACAGACATGGTAGTTGTAAGTTTGATCATTTAATATCCTGACATAGCATGTTGCTAAAATGTAATGTTAGCATGTCGGTCACATAGTGTTGCTAACCTAGTATGATGTTAAAATGTAAACAAACATTTACAGACATGATAGTTGTAAGTTTGATAATTTAATATATTAACCTGGCATGATGCTAAAATGTAATGTTAGCATGTCAGTCACATGGCGTTGGTAGTTTTGCTAACCTAATATGATGTTAAAATGTAAACATCAGTTACAGACATGGTAGTTGTAAGGTTGATAATTTAATATTATGTTAGCAAGTAGTTCACATAGCTATGCTAGTGTTACTAACCGAGCATGATGTTTAGATTTTATGTCAGCATGTAGCTCACATAGCTATGCTAGTGTTACTCACCGAGCATGATGTTTAGATTGTATGTTAGCATGTAGCTCACGTAGCTATGCTAGTGTTATTAACCTATCATGATTTAAAAATCTGTGTTAGCATGTAGCTCACATAGTTATGCTAGTGTTCCTAACCGAGCAGGATGTTTAGATTGTATGTTAGCAAGTTGCTCACATAGCTATTGTAACTAACCTAGCAGAATGTTAAAATATATAGTTAGCATGTAGCTCACATAGCTATGCTAGTGTTATTAACCTATCATGATTACAAATTTTGTGTTAGCATGTAGCTCACATAGCTATGCTAGTGTTATTAACCTATCATGATTACAAATTTTGTGTTAGCATGTAGCTCACATGGCTATTGTAACTAACCTAGCAGAATGTTAAAATATAAAGTTAGCATGTAGCTCACATAGCTATGCTAGTGTTGCTAACCTATCATGATTTTAGATGTTATGTTAGCATGTAGCTCACATAGCTATGCTAGTGTTGCTAACCTATCATGATTTTAGATGTTATGTTAGCATGGAGCTCACATAGCTATTGTTAAAGGAGAGCAGCATGAGGAAGGCAGAGAGAAGATGCCCACTCTCCATCTGCTCCATTTTGCCTTGCAAGCATCTCTCCCCTGACAGGCGCGCCTGTTGCAGGCCAGTGACAGGCTGCTTGGTGAGCCGCGGGAGGCGTACAACGTGCCATCACCAGCAGACGCCTGGACAATGACCCCATTCTCCACAGCACAGTCCGAGGCCCGGGCGACTCTGCCAGCTGGAGTCCCCACCACACCAAGCGCCACACAATGAAGGCTTTATCAAAGAGCCTTGAAGGCGGGAGAGAACTCAAACGCTCACTCCTCAAAACACTTCAGATAGAATTTAAAATATTCACCAAAACTACAAACTTAGGTCCATGATATTTAAGTATTTTTAAACCATTTTAAATAAGTAAACAACATTGTGCTGGGTTAGCAAGACTAGCATAGCTATGTGAGCTACACGCTAACATTACATCTTAACATCATACTAGGTTAGCAACACTAGCATTGCTATGTGAGCAACAAGCTAATATTATATTTTAACATCAGGCTAAGTTAGCAACACTAGCAAAGCCATGGGAGCTACACGCTGCCATTACATTTTACTAGTTTAGCAGCACGAGCAAAGTTTTGTGAGAGACATGCTAACATTAAATTTCAACATCACGCTAAGTTAGCAACATCACCAAAGCTATGTAAGCAACATGCTTAAATTAAAGCTGCAAGCAGCGTTGGTCGGGTCGCTTTTGCCAACTTCCTGTTGATTTTTGCTATAGAAGGTTCTAATTGGAAATGTAGGTCTAAGTCAGACCTACATAGAGGTTTTTGTTTCGTGTCTCTACGACATTCCTAACGGAAGTTACAAGCAGTCTGTTTTTTGTCTCTTCCTAGGGGGCGCTAGCGCGCAATATTCATTTTTTGGGGTTTGGTTGCTTAATGAGTTGGTCTGCCGCTCCATACCGATGTGTGTGTCAAATTTGGTGAGTTTTGAAGCATGTTAAGGGGGTCAAATTAGGGTGCGAAGGTGCGAGCGCGCCTTTGGCTGCTGCCCCCGAGACCCACGGTAGAAGACGCCTTGGTGCCACTATTTAATGCATTGTGAAAGTAATGCAGTTGTTGTATTGAAGTGAAAATATCAAACTTCCTGTTCGTTTTTGCTAAAGTATGTTAATTATTCAAATGTAGGTCTAAGTGAGACCTACATAGTGGTTTTTGTTCCATGTCTCTCTGACATTCCTACCGGAAGTTACAAGCAGTTTTGTCTGTGTTTTCTTCCTAGGAGCAGTTTGTCTGTGTTGTATTCCTAGGGGGCGCTAGAGCACAATTTTGAGTTTAAGGGTTTGTTTTTTTTATTAGCTCGCAATTGTTGCCAGTCCTGATGTGTGTGCCAAGTTTGGTGAGTTTTGAAGCATTTTAAAGGGGTCAAATTACAGCTAAAAGAGGCAAAAATGACATTTTTTAGGAAACTTTGCGCAGGGGTAACATCATGCTAGGTTAGCAACATCAGCAAAGCTATGTGAGCTAGATGCTAATATTATATTTAAACATCACACTAGGTTAGCAAAACCGGCATAGCCACGTGTCCTACATGCTAATATTATATTTTAACATCAGGGTTAGGTTTGCAACAGTTGCATAGCTATGTGAGCTTCATGCAAAAATGATATTATAACATCATGCTAGGTTAGCAACTCTAGCATAGCCCTGTGAGCTACATGATATCATTACATTTTAACATCACATTAGGTTAGCAACTCTGGCATAGCCCTGTGAGCTACATGATATCATTACATTTTAACATCACATTAGGTTAGCAACACTAGCGTTGTTATATGAGGGACATGCTAACTTTATATTTCAACGTCATGCTAAGTTAGCAACATCAGCAAATCTATGTGAAGGAGATGCTAACATTACATTTTAACATCACTCTAGGTTAGCAAAACCGGCAAAGCCATATGAGCTACATGCTAACATTATATTTTAACATCATGCTAGCTTGGCAACACCAGCATAGCTATGTGAGCTTCATGCTAACATTACATTTTAACAATAGGCTAGGTTTGCAACACTTGCATAGCTATGTGAGCTACGTGCAAAAATCATATTTTAACATCACGCTAGGTTAGCAACACTGGCATAGCCACGTGAGCTACATGCTAATATTATATCTTAACATCAGGCGAGGTTTACAACACTTGCATAGCTATGTGAGCTACATGCTAACAATATATTTTAACATCACGCTAGGTTAACAACACTATCATAGCCCTGTGAGCTCCATGCTATCATTACATTTTAACATCACACTAGGTTAGCAACACAAGCGTCGTTATGTGAGCGACATGCTAACTTTATATTTCAACGTCATGTTAAGTTAGCAACATCAGCAAAGCATATTACATTTTACCATCACGCTAGGTTAGCAAAACCGGCATAGCCACGTGAGCTACATGCTAATATTATATTTTAACATCAGGCGAGGTTTACAAAACTTGCATAGCTATGTGAGCTACATGCTAACAATATATCTTAACATCATGCTAGGTTAACAACACTATCATAGCCTTGTGAGCTCCATGCTATCATTACATTTTAACATCACACTAGGTTAGCAAAACAAGCGTCGTTATGTGAGCGACATGCTAACTTTATATTTCAACGTCATGTTAAGTTAGCAACATCAGCAAAGCATATTACATTTTACCATCACGCTAGGTTAGCAAAACCGGTATAGCCATGTGAGCTACATGCTAATATTATATTTTAACATCAGGCGAGGTTTACAACACTTGCATAGCTATGTGAGATACATGCTAACAATATATTTTAACATCACGCTAGGTTAACAACACTATCATAGCCTTGTGAGCTCCATGCTATCATTACATTATAACATCACACTAGGTTAGCAACACAAGCGTCGTTATGTGAGCGACATGCTAACTTTATATTTCAACGTCATGTTAAGTTAGCAACATCAGCAAAGCATATTACATTTTACCATCACGCTAGGTTAGCAAAACCGGCATGGCCATGTGAGCTACATGCTAACATTACATTTTAACATCATTTGCTTGGCAACACAAGCCTAGCTATGTGAGCTTCATGCTAACATTACATTTCAACATCACACTAGGTTAGCAAAACCGGCAAAGCCATATGAGCTACATGGTAACATTATATTTTAACATCATGCTAGCTTGGCAACACCAGCATAGCTATGTGAGCTTCATGCTAACATTACATTTTAACAATAGGCTAGGTTTGCAACACTTGCATAGCTATGTGAGCTACGTGCAAAAATCATATTTTAACTTCACGCTAGGTTAGCAACACTGGCATAGCCACGTGAGCTACATGCTAATATTATATTTTAACATCAGGCGAGGTTTACAACACTTGCATAGCTATGTGAGCTACATGCTAACAATATATTTTAACATCACGCTAGGTTAACAACACTATCATAGCCTTGTGAGCTCCATGCTATCATTACATTTTAACATCACACTAGGTTAGCAACACAAGCGTCGTTATGTGAGCGACATGCTAACTTTATATTAACGTCATGTTGAGTTAGCAACATCAGCAATGCATATTACATTTTACCATCACGCTAGGTTAGCAAAACCGGCATAGCCATGTGAGCTACATGCTAACATTACATTTTAACATCATTTGCTTGGCAACACAAGCCTAGCTATGTGAGCTTCATGCTAACATTACATTTCAACATCACGCTAGGTTCGCAAAACCGGCATAGCCATGTGAGCTACATGCTAACATTACATTTTAACATCATTTGCTTGGCAACACAAGCCTAGCTATGTGAGCTTCATGCTAACATCACGCTAGGTTAGCAAAACTGGCATAGCCATATGAGCTACACGCTAACATCACATCGTAACATCATGCTAGGTTAGCAACACTTACGTAGCTATGTGAGCTCCATGCTAACATCATATTTTAACATTGTGCTAGTTTATCATATGAAATTATTAAATAATTAAACTTCTAGCTACCACGTCTGTAACTGACGGATGGATTTTCACGATTTGTAGCAAAGCCTTTTTTCATGACCTCATAAAAACATCACATGTTATTTAAGTTTTTTACAAACTCTTTTGCACATTAGGAGAGCTTTCATTAAAAAGTAATCTTGTTCTCCTGCAGTGGCGCCACCTTGTGTAACTTTAAATAATGACACATGTTAAAGCGAACCACACGGTGGAGGACTCCAAGGACAGTTTCGGATAAAATGAAGCGTCCTCACGTTAAAAAGCGAAAACAAAACATTTGAATGCAGTTTAATTCAAGTTAAATAAGCCAATGAACAATTACCAAATAGCGATAAGTAGTTGTTAGCATTGTTGTTAGCATTAGCATTAGCACGCATATGGCAAAAGTGTCGTATTGAGACTTCATAACACGCTAATTGTGACTAGAAGGATCATCTTTTTCCGTTTTATTTTGAAAGAAAAGAAGTGTTGTGGTTTACTAGACGTCAGCGGGTGTTTATACAAGTTTACATCGTGGTTTGGCAGTTTTAATGTCTCTTGGATTCATGTTAGCATTTAGGCTAGCAGACGATTAGCGCAATTGCGCAAAATGATTCCGCGAGCACACACTGTTTTTTTAACTCTGGTACCGTTGTGATGCTACATAATGTACATGATACTGTACATCATACTCTACATGATACTGTACATCATATTCTACATGATACTGTACATCATATTCTACATGATACTGTACATCATACTCTACATGATACTGTACATCATATTCTACATGATACTGTACATCATACTCTACATGATACTGTACATCATACTCTACATGATACTGTACATCATATTCTACATGATACTGTACATCATACTCTACATGATACTGTACATCATATTCTACATGATACTGTACATCATACTCTACATGATACTGTACATCATATTCTACATGATACTGTACATCATACTCTACATGATACTGTACATCATACTCTACATGATACTGTACATCATATTCTACATGATACTGTACATCATACTCTACATGATACTGTACATCATATTCTACATGATACTGTACATCATACTCTACATGATACTGTACATCATATTCTACATGATACTGTACATCATACTCTACATGATACTGTACATCATATTCTACATGATACTGTACATCATACTCTACATGTTACTGTACATGATACTGTACACCATACTGTGAGTCATACTCTACATCGCACTGTACATCTTACTGTACATGATCATTTACATGATACTGTACATCATATTCTACATTATACTGTACATCAAACTCTACATGATACTGTGCATGATATTGTACATCATACTCTACATGATACTGTGCATGTTACTGTACACGATATTCTATATGATACTGTGCATGATGCTGTACATTATACTCTACATAATACTGTGCATGGTACTTTACATCATACAATACATGATACTGTACATAGTACTGTACATCATACTCTACATGATACTGCACAAAATAATGTACATGATACTGTACATCATACTCTCATGATACTGTACATCATACTGTATGTCTTACTGTACATCATACTCTACACGATACTGTAGATCATACTCTACATGATACTGCACAAAATAATGTACATGATACTGTACATCATACTGTATGTCTTACTGTGCATCATACTCTACACGATGCTGTACATCATACTCTACATGATACTGCACAAAATAATGTACATAATACTGTACATCATACTCTCATGATACTGTACATCATACTGTATGTCTTACTGTACATCATACTCTACACGATACTGTAGATCATACTCTACATGATACTGTGCATTGTACTGTACATCATACTCTATATGATACTGCACAAAATAATGTACATGATACTGTACATCATAATCTCATGATACTGTACATCATACTTTATGTCTTACTGTACATCATACTCTACACGATACTGTAGATCATACTCTACATGATACTGTGCATGGTACTGTACATCACACTCTAGATGATACTATACATTGTACTGTACATCATACTCTACACGATACTGTAGATCATACTCTACATGATACTGTACATGACACTGTAGATTGTACTGTACATCACACTATAAGATACTGCACAAAATAATGTACATGATACTGTACATCATACTCTCATGATACTGTACATCATACTGTATGTCTTACGTACATCATACTCTACACGATACTGTACATCATACTTTACATGATACTGTGCCTGTTACTGTAGATTATACTCTACATGATACTGTAGATCATACTCTACATTATACTGTGTATAATACTGTACATCATACTCTACCTGATACTGTGTACGATACTGTGCATCATACTCTACATCATACTGTACATGATACTGTGAATTATACTGCAAATCATACTCTACATCATACTGTACATGTTACTGTAGATCATGCTCTGCATTCTACTGTAGATCATACTCTACATGATACTGTTAATCATACTCTACATGATACTGTGTATGATACTGTACATCAGACTCTAAAAGATACTGTGTATGAAACTGTACATCATACTGTGCATCATACTCTACATCATACTGTACATGATACTCTACATCATACGTGCATGTTACTGTAAATTAACGCTACATCATACTGTACATCATACTCTACATGATGGGGTACATGATACTGCACAAAATAATGTACCTGATACTGTACATTATAGTCTACATGATATTGTGCATTATACTGTACATCATACTCTACAACAGGGGTCACCAACGCGGTGCTGTGGGCACCAGGTAGCCCGTAAGTGAAGTGAATTATATTTATATAGCGCTTTTCTCTAGTGACTCAAAGCGCTTTTACATAGTGAAACCCAATATCTAAGTTACATTTAAAGCAGTGTGGGTGGCACTGGGAGCAGGTGGGTAAAGTGTCTTGCCCAAGGACACATGATACTGTAAATCATAGTCTACATGATACTGTGCATCTTACTGAACATTATACTCTACACAATACTGTACATCATACTGTTTGTCATACTGTACATGATACTGTAAATCATAGTCTACATGATACTGTGCATCTTACTGAACATTATACTCTACACAATACTGTACATCGTACTGTTTGTCATACTATTCATGATAATGTACATCTTACTGTATATGAGTGTGATCATGATACTGTACATCACAATGTATTTTATAAAGTACATCATACTGTACATCCTACTGTATGTGATACTCGATATGATACTGTACATCATACTGCACATGTTACGGTACATCAGAATGTACATGATACTGTACATCACACTGCATAGGTTACGGTATATCATAATGTACATGATACTGTAAATCATAGTCTACATGATACTGTGCATCTTACTGAACATTATACTCTACACAATACTGTACATCGTACTGTTTGTCATACTATACATGATACTGTAAATCATAGTCTACATGATACTGTGCATCTTACTGAACATTATACTCTACACAATACTGTACATCGTACTGTTTGTCATACTATACATGATAACGTACATTTTACTGTATATGATTCTGATTATGATACTGTACATCACAATGTATATTATAAAGTACATCATACTGTACATCCTACTGTATGTGATACTCGATATGATACTGTACATCATACTGCACATTATCCTGTACACGTTGCAATACATCATGATGTACATGATACTGTACATCACAATGTATATTATAAAGTACATCATACTGTACATCCTACTGTATGTGATACTCGATATGATACTGTACATCATACTGCACATGTTACGGTACATCATAAAGTACATGATACTGTACATCATACTGCACATTATCCTGTACACGTTGCAGTACATCATGATGTACATGATACTGTACACTTAATGGTTCCAACCCCCCCCAAAGGCAAAGAGCGGGGGTCCTCACCGTGACGCCCTCACGCGGTCTTGTCGGCGCCGCGTCTCGGGTAGCCCAACAGCCGCATGACCTCGCTGCAGTAGGCCTCCACCTGCTCGATCTGCTCCACGCTGAGGCGCTCTCTCCAGGCGTAGATGGCCTCCTTGGCGTCCCGCGACGAGATGAGGAAGGGCCTGTCGGAGGAGTAGCCCCGGCCGTGGGTCATGTTGAGGGCGAAGCTCTCCAGCGCCGGCGACGACGACACGTTGGCGAAGCGGTAGAGCCTCCGGAGCTCCTCGGCGGGGTGCTGCACCAGGTCCTCGTAGCGGACGCGGTGGTAGCTCCTCCGCACCCAGGGCGGCGCGTTGGACACCAGCATCATGTCGCCCAGCCAGTTGTCGCAGATGAGCTCCATGGCGCCGGACACGTAGTTCTCGGCCCGGTTCAGCCGGGTGTTGGGCACCAGCATGCGCTTGTACTTGTCGTTCTGCTTCTTGCTCCGCAGCACCTGGATGCTCTCCTTCACCAGGGCCTGCTTGGACTTCAGCCGGGAGTTGTGCACCGCCCGGGGGTCGCGGAAGAGCTGCACGATGTGGAGCTTTACGGCGGGGTCCTTCATCAGCGGCACCAGGGTGTTGAGGTCCAAAACGCGCACCCCCTTGATGACCATCACCGGGTACTTCTTGCACTCCCGCTCCAGGTCGCGGATGTCCCGCTTGGGGCACTTGGCGCAGCGGTCCTCCTGGACCAGCCCGACGTGGTGCCGCTGGTGGGCGTCGCAGAGCGGCTCGGAGCACACCACCTTGTTCATCTTCCAGCCGAAGATGAAGGCGGTGGTGAGGTTCTGCGCGCCCGCGTACAGCTTGAGCACGGAGAAGTCGCAGCGGAACAGGGCGCCCAGCATGTCGCGCACGGCGCCCTGCAGGCTGCCCGCGTCGCCCGGGTACAGCGCCTGCCAGATGTGCCACATGGGCTCGTACAGGTAGAAGACGTCCGGGTGCTGGTTGAAGAGCTCGCCCAGGAACGAGGAGCCCGTCCTCCAGGTGGCGTGCAGGTAGATGTGAGTGCGCGGACGGATGCCGCCGCCGCTGGCCCCGGGCGCCTCCGCCGTGGCGTTGGCGCCGCGCTCCCACAGCACCGACACGGCGTTCTGCAGCTCCGAGCAGCGCGACTGCTGCTGCCGCTGCAGCGGCTTTCCCGCGCCGTGCAGCGACTTCTCCCCGAAGTCAAAGACATAGGGCACCAGCAGGAGCACACCCGAGTAGGCGAGGATCAGAATCAGGTATTTCTTCTGCAGCCTCCTCTTCATCGCGGGGCCGAGCGACCGTTCGCGGCGGACGCTGAGGTCGCAGTGACGCCGGCAAGGAGCCTCTCGATTGGCAGTGAAGCCGATGGGAACAGAGGGGGGGGCGGGGCGAACGGATAAGACACGCCCATTTTGCCACAAAAACAGAAGCATCGACCCGCTTTGAGCACGCACACGCCGTAATGTCGCACTAAATACATATTTGTAGCACGAAGAAGTGAAAGTGTTGATGTTATTGACGAATTTCATGAGGGGAAAAGTCATTAATATCGCGTTCCCGCGCAAAGGGAGAAGTGCCGTTATGTTCAGAGATTGTTTCGGAGGGAAGACTGCCCACTCGGCGCCATCTTCCGGAACAGAGCAGCGCGAGGTTTTGGAGTTTAAAAATCTGCTTTTCGACTCAAATTTGAGTTATAAAAAACGCTTTAAAAATGTGTCTATTCGGGCGGAATGTGAACGTTATCGTGTTTGTGAGAGGGATTAGTTAGTTTGTTAATCGACGCAATCACGCAATGCATTGTGGGAAAGCCAAATAAGTAAACACAACCTTCGATCCTCATTCCATTGCAGGAACTGTTGTTCGTTCTTTTTAAAATCAGTCATGGTGTTCGTTGACACGTCGAATGGAACAAATAAAAAAAATACATTTTTATAAAATCGTCGTTTGATTCGCGCATGCGCACTCCACCCCGGAAGTTCCTCGGAGATGTTGCCGCTGCTCAGGCTGCACGATCAAATGGCGTCAAGTGAAACATTCCGCTGCTCATAGGAGGCTTTTTATTCGCCATGGCTCACGCCAGCACCTTCGAGAAGGAGACGGAGCGAGAGACCAAGAAGCTGATCAGGTGTGTTTGTGGTCAGGAGGACGAGGAGGAGCCCAACTTCCAGCTCGCACTCAAGTTTGCCTCCTCCAACTTCAGGTGAGGACTATTGATGCTTGTTGATTTACTTTAGGAGGAGAGGTAACCATGGCGACGCCACTAGCTGGTAGTCATAGCAACACATTGTGATGTGACAGTAGTAATGGTGTTGCTAGCTAGCTGGTAGTCATAGCAACACATGGTGATGTGACAGTAGTAATAGTGTTGCTAGCTAGCTGGTAGTCATAGCAACACATGGTGATGTGAGAATAGTAATAGTGATGCTAGCTAGCTGGTAGTCATAGCAACACGTGGTGAGGGTGGCAATAGTAATAGTGATGCTAGCTAGCTGGTAGTCATAGCAACACATAGTGATGGTGAAAATAGTAATAGTGATGCTTGCTAGCAATCAATAGTAACAACTTCAATGGTGAGAGAGACAGTAGTAATAGTGATGCTAGTTAGTAGTACTAACAACCAATGGTGATGCTAGCTAGTTAGTAGTACTAATAACCAATGATGATGCTAGCTAGCTAGTTAGTAGTACTAACAACCAATGGTGATGTGACAGTAGTAATAGTGATGCTGGCTAGCTATTTATTAGTACTAACAATCAATGGTGATAGAGACGGTAGTAATATTGATGCTGGCTAGGTAGTTAGTAGTACTAACAACCAATAGTGATAGAGACAATAGTAATAGTAATGCTAGCTTGCTAGTTAGTAGTACTAATAACCAATAGTGATAGAGAGGGTAGTAATTGTGATGTTGGCTAGCTCATTAGTAGTACTAACAACCAATGGCAAACGTGACAGTGCTGATTGTGGTGCTAGCTAGCTATCAATACTAGCAATAACACATAGTTATTGTGACAATGGTAGTAGTTATGCTAGCTAGCTAGTACTAACAACAAAAAATGATGTGACAGTAATAGTGATGATAACCATTACTAGTAGTAACAAAAAATGGCGATAGTGACAGTAGTAATAGTGATGCTAGCTAGCTACTTAGTAGTACTAACAACCAATGGTGATGCTAGCTAGCTAGTTAGTAGTACTAATAACCAATGATGATGCTAGCTAGCTAGTTAGTAGTAGTAATAACCAATGATGATGTTAGCTAGCTAGTTAGTAGTACTAACAACCAATGGTGATGTGACAGTAGTAATAGTGATGCTGGCTAGCTAGTTATTAGTACTAACAATCAATAGTGATAGAGACGGTAGTAATATTGATGGTGGCTAGCTAGTTAGTAGTACTAACAACCAATAGTGATAGAGACAATAGTAATAGTAATGCTAGCTTGCTAGGTAGTAGTATTAATAACCAATAGTGATAGAGACAATAGTAATAGTAATGCTAGCTTGCTAGTTAGTAGTACTAATAACCAATAGTGATTGAGACGGTAGTAATTGTGATGTTGGCTAGCTCATTAGTAGTACTAACAACCAATGGCAAAAGTGACAGTACTGATTGTGGTGCTAGCTAGCTATCAATACTAGCAATAACACATAGTTATTGTGACAATAGTAGTAGTTATGCTAGCTAGCTAGTAGTAACAACAAAAAAATTATGTGACAGTAATAATAGTGATGATAACCATTACTAGTAGTAACAACAAATGGTGATAGTGACAGTAGTAATAGTGATGCTAGCTAGCTAGCTAGTACTACTAACAACCAAAGGTGATAGTGACAATAGTAATTAGTGATGCTAACTAGCTAGTTAGAAGTACTAACAAACAATGGTGAGAGAGACAGTAGTAATAGTGATGCTAGCTAGCTAGTTAGTAGTACTAACAACAAATGGTGATAGTGACAATAGTAGTAGTGTGGCCAGCTATCTAATTAGTAGTACTAACAACCAATGGCGATAATGACAGTACTAATAGTGGTGTTAGCCAGCTATCAATACTGGCAATAACACATAGTTATTGTGATAATAGTAGTAGTTATGCTATCTAGCTAGTAGTTACAAAAAAAGATGATCGTGACAGTAGTAATAGTGATGATAACCATTACTAGTAGTAACAACAAATGGTGATAGTGACAGTAGTAATAGTGATGCTTGCTAGCTATTTAGTAGTAACAACAACAAATGGTGATAGAGACAGTAATAGTGAAACTAGCTAGTTGTAACAACAACCAATGGTGATAGTGACACTCCTATGTTAGCTACTTGTCATCAGTACTAACAACCAATGGTGATGGACACAGTAGTAATAGTGCTGCTAGCTAGCTAGCTAGTAGTACTTACAACCAATGGTGATAGTGACAGTAGTAATAGTGAATCGTGCTACCTAGCTTGTGGTAACAACAACCAATAGTGATAGTGACACTACTAATAGTGATACTAGCTAGCTAGCTGTCAGTGGTACGAAAAACCAATGGTGATAGTGACAGTAGTAATAGTAATTTTAGCTAGCTAGCGAGTAGTACTAACAACCAATGGTGATAGTGACTGTAGTAATAGTCATGCTAGGTAGTAGTACTACCAACCAATGGTGACAGTAGTAATAGTGATGCTGGCTAGCTAGCTAGTAGTAGTAGCAACCAATGTTAATAGTGATAGTAGTAATAGTCATGCTAGCTAGTAGTACTAACAGCCAATGGTGACAGTGACAGTAGTACTAGTGATTCTGGCTAGCTTTGCTAGTAGTAGTAGTAGCAACCAATGGTAATAGTGACAGTAGGAATAGTAATGCTAGCTAGTAGTACTAACAACCAATGGTGACAGTGACAGTAGTAATAGTGATGCTAACCATTACTAGTAGAAACAACAAATGGCAATAGAGACAGTAGTAATAGTGATGCTTGCTTGTTATCTAGTAGAAACAACAACAAATGGTGATAGAGACAGTTGTAATAGTGATGCTAGCTAGCTAGCTGTTAGTAGTAATAACAAACAATGGTGATAGTGACAGCAGTAATACTGAAGCTAAATAGTAGTAACAACAACCAATGGTGATAGTGACAATACTGGTAGTGATGCTAGCCAGCTAGCTGTCAGTGGTAATAACAACCAATGATGATAGTGAGACTACTAATTGTGATGCTAGCTAGCTAGCCAGTTGTAAAAACAACCAATGGTGATAGTAACATTAGTAATAGTAAAGCGAGCTACCTAGCTCGTGGTAACAATGACCCATAGTGATAGTCCATCCATCCATTTTCCATGTATTTTCTACCGCTTATTCCCTTTTTGGGGTCGGGTGGGGCGCTGGTGCCCATCACAGCCACACTCGGGCAGAAGGCGGTGTACACCCTGGACAATTCGCCATCTCATTGCAGCAATAGTGATAGTGACACTACTAATAGTGATGCTAGCTAGCTAACTGTCATTGGTACCAACAACCTATGGTGATAGTGACAGTTCTAATAGTCATGCTAGCTAGCTAGCTAGTGGTACTAACAACCAATGGTGATAGTGACAGTACTAATGGTGATGCTAACTAGTAGTACCAACAACCAATGGTGATAGTGACAGTACTAATAGTGATGCTAGTTAGTAGTACTAACAACCAATGGTGATAGTGACAATAGTTGTAGTGATGCTAGATAGCTAGTTGTCAGTGGTAGTAACAACCAATGGCCATAGTGACAGTAGTAATAGTCATGCTAGCTAGTAATACTAGCAACCAATGGTGATAGTGACAGTAGTTGTAGTGATGCTAGCTAGTAGTACTAACAACCAATGGCCATAGTGACAGTAGTAATAGTCATGCTTGCTAGTAATACTAGCAACCAATGGTGATAGTGACAGTAGTTGTAGTGATGCTAGCTAGTAGTACTAACAACCAATGGCCATAGTGACAGTAGTAATAGTCATGCTAGCTAGTAATACTAACAACCAATGGTGATAGTGACAATAGTTGTAGTGATGCTAGCTAGTAGTACTCACAACCAATGGTGATAGTGACAGTAGTAATAGTGATGCTATCTTGTAGTACTAACAACCAATGCTGATAGTGACATTACTAATAGTGATGATCGCTAGTAGTACTAACAACCAATGATGATAGTGACAGTAGTAATAGTGATGCTATCTAGTAGTACTAACAACCAATGATGAGAGTGACAGTAGTAATAGTGATGCTATCTAGCAGTACTAACAACCAATGGTGATAGTGTCAGTAGTGATAGTAATGCTAGCTAGTAGTACTAACAACCAATGATGATAGTGACAGTAGTAATAGTGATGCTATCTAGTAGTACTAACAACCAATGATGATAGTGACAGTAGTGATAGTGATGCTAGCTAGTAGTACTAACAACCAATGGTGATAGTGTCAGTAGTGATAGTGATGCTAGCTAGTAGTACTAACAACCAATGGTGATAGTGACAGTAGTGATAGTGATGCTATCTAGTAGTACTAACAACCAATGGTGATAGTGTCAGTAGTGATAGTGATGCTATCTAGTAGTACTAACAACCAATGATGATAGTGACAGTAGTAATAGTGATGCTATCTAGTAGTACTAACAACCAATGGTGATAGTGACAGTAGTAATAGTGATGCTATCTAGTAGTACTAACAACCAATGCTGATAGTGTCAGTACTGATAGTGATGCTAAGTCTAATGAGTGTGTTTTTCTCTCAGGTTCCATCGTTTCCTGGATGTGGACAGTCACAAGGTGCAGCGAAGCATTAATGGGTGAGTGCAGCTGTCAAGTCAATCTGCCAAGACAAGACCAAGGGCGGAATTATTACGAGTGACAACATTTTGTGCAGGTGCATCGAGCCCAAGTAATAATCAAAATACACAAACAGGAACAAGACATTTAAAGATTTGTCCCCAGAGTCCTTTCTTGTCATATTAACGCTGAAATGGCCTCCTGGTCGCAAAGACTAAAAAATACTTTCTGTCTTTCAACGTCACACACGAGGCTTCTCTACACGTCGAGGTTTGGCGGAGTAAGACTACAAGTCGTTTTACATTTATTTTACATTGGGAGATCCAAGAAAATGTCATCAACAAATTGTAATGTGACAATAGTAATAGTGATGCTCAGAGGTGGGTAGAGTAGCCAGAAATTGTACTCAAGTAAGAGTACAGTTACTTTAGAGATTTATTACTCAAGTAAAAGTAAGGAGTAGTCACCCAAATATTTACTTGAGTAAAAGTAAAAAGTATGTTGTGAAAAAAACTACTCAAGTACTTAGTAACTGATGAGTAACCTGATAACGGCAACAAATAATGCACAAAAACATAAAAATAGCAATGAACAAATTCAGAGCCAGGAATATCTCTTAAGCAACTAAAACAATAATATATATTAAATAATCGTACATTTAAATAAAAAATAAAAATGGCACATTGAGCCACAATAACTTAACAGCACCATAGGCTCAGTAGGCATTCATTGATTTGATTGATTGATTGATTGATTGATTGATTGATTGATTGATTGATTGAAACTTGTATTAGTAGATTGTGCTGTACAGTACATATTCCATACAATTGACAACTAAATGGTAACACCCCAATAAGTTTTTCAACGTTTATCAATTACTTAATAAATGACCAAGTCGAGGTGATCTACCTCATCATATATATATATATATATATATACACATACATATCATATATGTATATATATACATATATACATACATTTATATATACAGTATATAATTTATATTTATTTATTTTGCCGTTTTTGTTGACATGTTAAAGGTGTTTTAATGAATATACATGCATGTTTAACATATAGATTCCTATCTTTCATGAAGACAAGAATATAAGTTGGTGTATTACCTGATTCTGATGACTTGCATTGATTGGAATCAGACAGTAGTGCTGATAATGTCCACGTTTTCAAATGGAGGAGAAAAAAAGTTCCTCTTTTCTGTCTAATACCACATGAAAGTCGTTGGTTTTTGGCATCTTATTTGTCCAGCTTCCATATTCGTTTTTATACACTTTACAAGAAATACATTGGCGGCCAACTCCGTGGCTTGCTAGCTTGTTTGCGCTGGCTTTCGGAGACTCTTATTTTGTTAGCGCAGGCGCGATGGAGCGGCGCTTTTATTGTGAAGACAGGAACTGTGCGATCAGTCTTTAGGCTTTTGACGGGAAGTACGGTTGAAATAAAAAGTGTCTTTTTTCCTTTACACGTTTGATTGATTGATTGAAACTTTTATTAGTAGATTGCACAGTACACTACATATTCCGTACAATTGACCACTAAATGGTAACAACCGAATAAGTTTTTCAACTTGTTTAAGTCGGGTCATGTGACTGCCTGGCTCTATTTGATTAAGTGACTGCATTTGATTGGTGAAACGCAGGCATGCGTAGATTCTACTTTGAAGCTCTGTCATTAACCAAAACAAACATTAACAGATCGATAAAAAAAAGTAGCGAGTAGCGAGCTGAATGTAGATAAATGGAACGGAGTAAAAGTAGCGTTTCTTCTCTATAAATATACTCAAGTAAAAGTATGTTGCATAAAAACTACTCGTAGAAGTACAATTTATCCCAAAAGTTACTCAAGTAAATTTAACGGAGTAAATGTAGCGCATTACTACCCACCTCTGGTGATGCTATCTAACTAATTAGTAGTAACAACAAACAATGATAGTGACAATTATAATAGTCATGCTAGCTAGAATTAGAAAACAAATGATGATAGAGACAGTAGTAATAGTGATGGTAGCTAGCTATCGAGTAGTAACAACAACAAACGATGATAGTGACAATCGGAATAGTGATGCTAGCTGGAAATTTAGTAGTAACAACAACCAACAATGATAGTAACAATATTAATAATGATGCTAGCTATCTATCTAGTAGTAACAACAGCAAACGATGATAGTGACAATAGTATTAGTGATGCAAACTAACCATCTAGTAGTAACAACAACAAACGATGATAGTGACAATAGTATTAGTGATGCAAGCTAGCTATCTAGTAGTAACAACAACAAACGATGATGGTGACAATAGTAATAGTCATGCTAGCTAGCTAGCTAGTAGTAACAACAACAAACGATGATAGTGACAATAGTAATAGTCATGCTAGCTAGTTAGCTAGAAGTAGAAAACAAACGATGATAGTGACAACAGTAATAGTTATGCTAGCTAGCTATCTAGTAGTAACAACAACAAACGATGATAGTGACAATAGCTAGAATTAAAAAATAAATGGTGATACAGACAGTAGTAATAGTGATGCTAGCTAGCTATCGAGTAGTAACAACAACAAACGATGATAGTGACAATAGGAATAGTGATGCTAGCTGGAATCTAGTAGTAACAACAACCAACAATGATAGTAACAATATTAATAATGATGCTAACTATCTATCTAGTAGTAACAACAGCAAACGATGATAGTGACAATAGTATTAGCGATGCAAACTAACCATCTAGTAGTAACAACAACAAACGATGATAGTGACAATAGTATTAGTGATGCAAGCTAGCTATCTAGTAGTAACAACAACAAACGATGATAGTGACAATAGTAATAGTGATGCAAGCTAGCTATCTAGTAGTAACAACAACAAACGATGATGGTGACAATAGTAATAGTCATGCTAGCTAGCTAGCTAGTAGTAACAACAACAAACGATGATAGTGACAATAGGAATAGTGATGCTAGCTGGAATCTAGTAGTAACAACAACCAACAATGATAGT
Organism: Nerophis ophidion; assembly: GCF_033978795.1. NCBI lineage: Eukaryota > Metazoa > Chordata > Actinopteri > Syngnathiformes > Syngnathidae > Nerophis > Nerophis ophidion. The sequence continues at coordinate 32,054,622 of NC_084636.1, read as the reverse complement.
AACAATATTAATAATGATGCTAGCTATCTATCTAGTAGTAACAACAGCAAACGATGATAGTGACAATAGTATTAGTGATGCAAACTAACCATCTAGTAGTAACAACAACAAACGATGATAGTGACAATAGTATTAGTGATGCAAGCTAGCTATCTAGTAGTAACAACAACAAACGATGATAGTGACAATAGTATTAGTGATGCAAGCTAGCTATCTAGTAGTAACAACAACAAACGATGATGGTGACAATAGTAATAGTCATGCTAGCTAGCTAGCTAGTAGTAACAACAACAAACGATGATAGTGACAATAGGAATAGTGATGCTAGCTGGAATCTAGTAGTAACAACAACCAACAATGATAGTAACAATATTAATAATGATGCTAGCTATCTATCTAGTAGTAACAACAGCAAACGATGATAGTGACAATAGTATTAGCGATGCAAACTAACCATCTAGTAGTAACAACAACAAATGATGATAGTGACAATAGTATTAGTGATGCAAGCTAGCTATCTAGTAGTAACAACAACAAACGATGATGGTGACAATAGTAATAGTCATGCTAGCTAGCTAGCTAGTAGTAACAACAACAAACGATGATAGTGACAATAGTAATAGTCATGCTAGCTAGTTAGCTAGAAGTAGAAAACAAACGATGATAGTGACAACAGTAATAGTTATGTTAGCTAGCTATCCAGTAGTAACAACAACAAACGATGATAATGACAATAGTATTAGTGATGCACGCTAGCTATCTAGTAGTAACAACAACAAACGATGATGGTGACAATAGTAATAGTCATGCTAGCTAGCTAGTAGTAACAACAACAAACGATGATAGTGACAATAGTAATAGTCATGCTAGCTAGCTAGCTAGTAGTAACAACAACAAACGATGATAGTGACAATAGTAATAGTCATGCTAGCTAGTTAGCTAGAAGTAGAAAACAAACGATGATAGTGACAATAGTATTAGTGATGCACGCTAGCTATCTAGTAGTAACAACAACAAACGACAATGATGACAATAGTAATAGTCATGCTAGCTAGCTAGCTAGTAGTAACAACAACAAACGATGATAGTGACAATAGTAATAGTCATGCTAGCTAGTTAGCTAGAAGTAGAAAACAAACGATGATAGTGACAACAGTAATAGTTATGCTAGCTAGCTATCTAGTAGTAACAACAACAAACGATGATAGTGACAATAGTATTTGTGATGCAAGCTAGCTATCTAGTAGTAACAACAACAAACGATGATGGTGACAATAGTAATAGTCATGCTAGCTAGCTAGCTAGCTAGTAGTAACAACAACAAACGATGATAGGGACAATAGTAATAGTCATGCTAGCTAGTTAGCTAGAAGTAGAAAACAAACGATGATAGTGACAACAGTAATAGTTATGCTAGCTTGCTATCTAGTAGTAACAACCACAAACGATGATAGTGACAATAGTATTAGTGATGCACGCTAGCTATCTAGTAGTAACAACAACAAACGATGATGGTGACAATAGTATTAGTCATGCTTGCTAGCTAGCTAGTAGTAACAACAACAAACGATGATAGTGACAACAGTAATAGTTATGCTAGCTAGCTATCTAGTAGTAACAACAACAAACGATGATAGTGACAATAGTATTAGTGATGCACGCTAGCTATCTAGTAGTAACAACAACAAACGATGATGGTGACAATAGTATTAGTCATGCTAGCTAGCTAGCTAGTAGTAACAACAACAAACGATGATAGTGACAATAATAATAGTCATGCTAGCTAGCTAGCTAGTAGTAACAACAACAAACGATGATAGTGACAATAGTAATAGTCATGCTAGCTAGTTAGCTAGAAGTAGAAAACAAACGATGATAGTGACAACAGTAATAGTTATGCTAGCTAGCTATCTAGTAGTAACAACAACAAACGACGATGATGAAAATAGTAATAAGTGTAAGTGTATATGTTGATGTTTGTTCTTTAAGTATCTAAGTTATGTGATCTAATTTCTCGGTAATCCAAATGTTTTGTGCAGCAGCATTTTGAATCAACTGTTGTTATATTTATCTGAAATCACAATAACATTGGGTAACAGAGAAGCAAGTCTACGCTGCTTCGAGGCAAGAAAGAAAGAGAGCGGGAAAGGGGACAAAGAAATTTCCAGATCTTTATATCCATCTTGGGAATGGGAGAAGAGAGAGGAGGATTGGAAGGAAATTGTCCGTCTTTGGGAGGGAGGAAGGAGGATGAGCAAAATATCTCAACTCTTAGCTGATTGTGAACAGGAATGTTTCGGTTAAAACTAGGGAAAGGCAGTAATACAGCAGCAATCACAAAAGAAAACACATTCGGAGAATGCTGTAATGTAGTACTTGTAGTTTCCCTCTTATTTCAGCATGTTGTTCAGGAGTGTGTAGAATGACATTAATCAGCTTTCGATTTTCATTTAAGGGGGGAAACGCATTAAAAGCTGCAAAAAAGTAACCGAAAACTTCGGGAAATTTCTTTTTGTGTTTTTCCAGAATCTACGAGAAGCTCATGGTCCACTCAGAAGTCAGTAAAGCCGAAAGCTGGATGAGGCTGACTGGCGAGTTCCTCAACTCCCCTTTGTTTACCAGCAGTGAAAAAAAGGTAGTTGACACCTTGCCTTTCGTAAGTCAGACCTGATGAGACCACTGTGTTGCAGACCGACGTCCACTACGGCGTCCTATCCCTGCTGCTCTGCTTGTCGGGGTCCCCCTCCAACACCAACTTCACGGAAAGACCCCGCGCGAAGGAGGCTGGTGTGTCCTGGTTTTAGTCACACCGTTATTGTCACGCGTGTGTGACTTTTTTTTAATGCTGTCCTCCGCAGAGCCTGAGGACGATTTTGACTGGGCTAAATACCTGACGGAGGGAGAGGACTTGGACTTTGGGCCCTTCCCGGATACTCCTGTGAGTAAAAACCAGGGATAGGTACCGATTTTAGAGTCAGAAGTAGGCATGGGTATCGTTGACTACCAAATCAATTCCGTTCCTGAAACGCTACTTATAAAATATTTTTATGACTAGACGGGAAAATCTGGAAAATCGGGACGGTTGAAAAGTATGACTGGGAGACGCAATACAATCGGGCGGAAGGCGGGATAAACCCTGGACAAGTCGCCACCTTATCGCAGGGCCAACACAGATAGACAACATTCACACTCACATTCACACACTAGGGCCAATTTAGTGTTGCCAATCAACCTATCCCCAGGTGCATGTCTTTGGAGGTGGGAGGAAGCCGGAGTACCCGGAGGGAACCCACGCAGTCACGGGGAGAACATGCAAACTCCACATGGAAAGATCCCGAGCCTGGGATTGAACCCAGGACTGCAGGACCTTCGTATTGTGAGGCAGACGCACTAACCCCTCTCCCACCGTGAAGCCGTTTTAATAAACATTGAACCAACTTTGGGGCAGCACGGTGGAAGAGGGGTTAGTGCGTCTGCCTCACAATACGAAGGTCCTGAGTAGTCCTGGGTTCAATCCCGGGCTCGGGATCTTTCTGTGTGGAGTTTGCATGTCCTCCCCGTGACTGCGTGGGTTCCCTCCGGGTACTCCGGCTTGCTCCCACTTCCAAAGACATGCACCTGGGGATAGGTTGATTGGCAACACTAAATTGGCCCTAGTGTGTGAATGTGAGTGTGGATGTTGTCTATCTGTGTTGGCCCTGCGATGAGGTGGCGACTTGTCCAGGGTGTATACCGCCTTCTGCCCGATTGTAGCTGAGATAGGCACCAGCGCCTCCTAGGGCCCCAAAGGGAATAAGCGGTAGAAAATGAATGGATGGACATCAGAGGGCCAAAAAAATCATTTTTTTGGCCCTCTGATGTATTTGACTTTGACATCCCTGAGCTAAACACACTCAATAAGTCCTCGGTGACATTTTGGTGAATTTACTCAGGAATTTGTGACACTAAAACAATACAAAAAGAATGCCATTGTAAGTTTACAATGATACGTAATCGTGTTAGCACATTAGCTAAACAGTACAGTTAAACATTGCTACCCATAGGTAACCAATGTCAAAGTACATAAGACTTCTAGTCACAGGATCATTTGCAATCCTCGTCCCTGGTTAGGCTTTTAAAGAAAAATGGAGAAAAGTGAAAAAAACACGTACAAGAGGATTAAGACAACTACAAAAAAAAAATACATTAAAATAATTTGCCCCATTTGTCCATTAACTACACCCACCCCTAGCGATCACACTTTTGATTTTCCCTAAGCCACTTTTTTAGTTTTGTGGAGAAAAGTTTAATGTTTAACTGTGAATTTAACTCACTTATCCCACAACAGGGAGTTGGAGTAAATGGCATAGCTTTCAAACATAAAGTGAACTAAGTGCATATATTAAATACAAATAAAGCTAAAACTTAAAAGATATGAAAAAAACTGATATTTTAGCATGGAATGTTTAGGGGGAAAAAAAAATTGTCGTCAGCATTTCCAGTCATTACCACATGAAGACACCTGAGTGCAAATGGAGCTTGTCGTTACAACCCCTTTACAGTAGGTGGCGTGGTAACCACCCTACCCACCATAGATAGATCACAGGCCTGTGGCAAACACTGCAGTTCAAAAAGGCCACTTGAAATGTTGCCTTCCATCCATCCATTTTCTACCGCTTATTCCCTTTCGGGGTCGCGGGGGGCGCTGGCGCCTATCTCAGCTACAATCGGGCGGAAGGCAGGGTACACCCTGGACAAGTCGCCACCTCATCGCAGGGCCAACACAGATAGACAGACAACATTCACACTCACATTCACACACTAGGGCCAATTTTAGTGTTGCCAATCAACCTATCCCCAGGTGCATGTCTTTGGAAATGTTGCCTAAAATATGCAAACCCCAAAACCAGTAAAGTTGTCACGTTGTGTAAATGGTAAATAAACAGAGAATACAATGATTTGCAAACCCTTTTCAGCATATATTCAATTGAATGGACTGCAAAGACAAGATATTTAACGTTTGAGCTGGAAAACTTTGTTATTTTTGGCAAATATTAACTCATTTGGAATTTGATGCCTGCAACACGTTTCAAAAAAGCTGGCACAAGTGGCAAAAAAGACTGATGAAGTTGACACTTATTTGGAACATCCCACAGGTGAAAAGGCTAATTGGGAACAGGTGGATGCCATGATTGGGTATAAAAACAGCTTCCATGAAATGCTCAGTCATTCACAAACAACGATGGGGTGAGGGTCACCACTTTGTCATCAAATGTGTGAGCAAATTGTCCAACAGTTTAAGAACATTTCTCAACCAGCTATTGCAGGGAATCTAGGGATTTCAGCATCAACAGTCCGTAATATCATCAAAAGGTTCAGAGAATCTGGAGAAATCACTGCACGTAGGCGATGATATTATAGACCTTCGATCCCTCAGGCGGTACTGCATCAAAAAGCGACATCAGTGTGTAAAGGATATCGCCACATGGGCTCAGGAACACTTCAGAAAACCACTTTCAGTAACTACAGTTTGTCGCTACATCTGTAAGGGCAAGTTAAAACTCGACTTTGCAAAGTGAAAGCCATTTATCAACAACACCCACAAACGCTGCCGGCTTCACTGGGCCCGAGCTCATTTAAGATGGACTGATGCGAAGTGGAAAAGTGTTCTGTGGTCTGACGAGTCCACATTTCAAATTGTTTTTGGAAACAGTGGACTTTGTGTCCTCCGGACCAAAGAGCAAAATAACCATCCGGATTGGTCTAGGCGCAAACTGTAAAAGCCAGCATCTGTGATGGTATGGGGGTGTATTAGTGCCCAAGGCATGGGTAACTTACACATCTGTGAAGGCACCATTAATGCTGAAAGGTCCATACAGGTTTTGGGGCAACATATGTTGCAAATTCTCCAACAGTTTAAGAACATTTCTCAATCAGCTATTGCAGAGAATCTAGGGATTTCAGCATCAACGGTCCGTAATATCATCAAAAGGTTCTGAGAATCTGGAGAAATCACTGCACGTAAGCGATGATTACGGACCTTCGATCCCTCAGGCGGTACTGCATCAAAAAGCGACATCAGTGTGTAAAGGATATCACCACATGGGCTCAGGAACACTTCAGAAAACCACTTTCAGTAACTACAGTTTGTCGCTACATCTGTAAGTGCAAGTTAAAACTCGACTTTGCAAAGTGAAAGCCATTTATCAGCAACACCCAGAAACGCTGCCGGCTTCACTGGGCCCGAGCTCATCTAAGATGGACTGATGCGAAGTGGAAAAGTGTTCTGTGGTCTGACGAGTCCACATTTCAAATTGTTTTTGGAAACAGTGGACTTCGTGTCCTCCGGATCAAGAGGAAAATGACCATCCAGATTGTTTTAGGCGCGAGTGTAAAAGCCAGCATCTGTGATGGTATGGGGGTGTATTAGTGCCCAAGGCATGGGTAACTTACACATCTGTGAAGGCACCATTAATGCTGAAAGGTCCATACAGGTTTTGGGGCAACATATGTTGCAAATTCTCCAACAGTTTAAGAACATTTCTCAATCAGCTATTGCAGAGAATCTAGGGATTTCAGCATCAACGGTCCGTAATATCATCAAAAGGTTCAGAGAATCTGGAGAAATCACTGCACGTAGGCGATGATTACGGACCTTCGATCCCTCAGGCGGTACTGCATCAAAAAGCGACATCAGTGTGTAAAGGATATCACCACATGGGCTCTGGAACACTTCAGAAAACCACTTTCAGTAACTACAGTTTGTCGCTACATCTGTAAGTTCAAGTTAAAACTCGACTTTGCAAAGTGAAAGCCATTTATCAACAACACCCACAAACGCTGCCGGCTTCACTGGGCCCGAGCTCTTCTAAGATTCACTGATGCGAAGTGGAAAAGTGGTCTGACGAGTCCACATTTCAAATTGTTTTTGGAAACAGTGGACTTTGTGTCCTCCGGATCAAAGAGCAAAATAACCATCCAGATTGTTTTAGGCGCAAGTGTAAAAGCCAGCATCTGTGATGGTATGGGGGTGTATTAGTGCCCAAAGCATGGGTAACTTACACATCTGTGAAGGCACCATTAATGCTGAATGGTCCATACAGGTTTTGGGGCAACATATGTTGCAAATTGTCCAACAGTTTAAGAACATTTCTCAACCAGCTATTGCAGAGAATCTAGGGATTTCAGCATCAACGGTCCGTAATATCATCAAAAGGTTCAGAGAATCTGGAGAAATCACAGCACATAAGCCATGATATTACGGACCTTGAATCCCTCAGGCGGTACTGCATCAAAAAGCGACATCAGTGTGTAAAGGCTATCGCCACATGGGCTCAGAAACACTTCAGAAAACCACTTTCAGTAACTACAGTTTGTCGCTACATCTGTAAGTTCAAGTTAAAACTCGACTTTGCAAAGTGAAAGCCATTTATCAACAACACCCACAAACGCTGCCGGCTTCACTGGGCCCGAGCTCATTTAAGATGGACTGATGCGAAGTGGAAAAGTGTTCTGTGGTCTGACGAGTCCACATTTCAAATTGTTTTTGGAAACAGTGGACTTTGTGTCCTCCGGATCAAAGAGGAAAATAACCATCCAGATTGTTTTAGGCGCGAGTGTAAAAGCCAGCATCTGTGATGGTATGAGGGTGTATTAGTGCCCAAGGCATGGGTAACTTACACATCTGTGAAGGCACCATTAATGCTGAATGGTCCATACAGGTTTTGGGGCAACATATGTTGCCATCCAAGCAACGTTTTCATGGACGCCCCTGCTTATCTCAGCAAGACAATGCCAAGCCACGTGTTACAACAGCGTGGCTTCATAGTAAAAGAGTGCAGGTACTACACTGGCCTGCCTGTAGTCCAGACCTGTCTCCCATTCAAAATGTGTGGCGCATTATGAAGTCTAAAATACCACAAGGGAGACCCCGGACTGTTGAACAACTTAAGCTGTACATCAAGCAAGGATGGGAGATAATTCCACCTGAAAAGCTTAAAAAAATGTGTCTTCTCAGTTCCCAAACCTTTACTGAGTGTTGTTCAAAGGAAAAGCCATGGAACACAGTGGTAAAAATTCCCCTGTGCCAACTTGTTTGCAACGTGTTGCTGCCATTACATTCGAAGTAAATGAAGTTAAGTTTCTCAGTGTGAACATTAAATATCTTGTTTCTGCAGTTTATTCAATTGAAGACAAGTTGAAAATAATTAGCAAATCATTGTATTCTCGTTTTATTTACCATTTACACAACATGCCAACTTCACTGGTTTTGGGGTTTTGTAAGTAATCAAGCTCGTGCTACGGATGGTTTGCGTAATTTGTATTCCATGCGGACCTTCTCCAGGAGTGGTCCGAGGAGGAGACCGAGGAGGAGGATGGCCGTCAGCCAATCAGCAGGGAGGACTCTGGCATCCAGCTGGACAAAACCCCCCAGGAGGACAAAGAGGGTGGAAGCAAGACGGTCCAGGTCACATGGACAGGTAGGAACCGATGGTCCGTGAGCAAACGTGACCACTTCCTGAATGACGACGTGTGTTGTGGCAGTGGGCGAACCCGATGCCCGGGTCTGGCTGGAGCACCACGTGGTGACCCCCTACTGGGTGGGACAAGCCCCTCGATTCGCCCACAGCCTCCATTTGCACTCCAATCTGCTCAATGTCTGGTAGGAACCATGTGGCCTCTTCTGTTGTGTTGTACCTTGTTTTTGACCCGGTCCTGCACAGGGACCAGCACCTGTACAACACCGACCCGCTCTACCTGCCAGAGGAAAAACCCTTCATCACAGAGACACAGGTTATCCGAGAAACGCTGTGGTGAGTAGTCCGGTACTTTGTTAAAGACCGAGTCAACGTCCATGTAATTTAGTATAATTTCTCAAGGAACTGTGCTTGGATGTACTTTAGAGTAGTCAGAGTAAAGCTTGTACCACAGTACAGTGCCCCAAATCTGGCTTAAGGAGGCCTTAAATGTGTTTACCCTAATTTCAAGACTACAAGCTGCTACTTTTTTTCCTACACTTGGACACCGCGGCTTATAAAAGTGTGCGGCTAATTTATGAATTATTTTTCTCATGTCTATCTGTGTTGACCCTGTGATGAGGTGGCGACTTGTCCAGGGTGTACCCTGCCTTCCGCCCGATTGTAGCTGAGATAGGCGTCAGTGCCCCCCGCGACCCCGAAAGGGAATAAGCGGTAGAAAATGGATGGGATGGATGGATGTTGGCCATAATGCAAACAAAAACAAGCATAGACACTGGATATTGTTTGCGCTATGGCGCCATCTTTTGGTCGAGTACGATCACTGCAGGTGCTACAGCGCTCCTCTGTTTAGAGCTCCTCTCCAGGGGGTCCTGACTGACTCTCTCTCTTTTGTGGCTGTGTGTAGAAGTGGTCTGAATATTTTTTTCTTTTCCTCCCCCTCATTGTTTACCTGTATCTCACCTTTTTTGTAAGGGGCGCCGTAAGTTGGCAGACCAGTCAGCGATCCTGTTCTGTCTCCCTGTAATCATCAAAGACCAAGGAGCTGGTCATTGACTTTGTTGGGAGGTCGAGTCCACGGTCCCAACCTATTGTGATCGAGGGAGTTGAGGTACAGACCGTGGACTCATTCAAGTACCTCGGGGTTTGGGTGGACAATAAGCTGGACTGGACTGTTAACACGGACCACCAGTACAAGAAAGGACAGAGCAGGCTGTACTTCCTCAGAAGACTGCACTCCTTCAACATTTGTAGAAAACTCCTGTGGATGTACTACCAGTCTGTGGTTGCCAGTGTTCTGTTCTACATGGTAGTGTGCTGGGGGGGCAGTACATCTAAGAAGGACAGCTCCAGACTTGAGAAACTGATCAGGCGGGCCGGTTCAACAATGGGAATGAAACTGGACTCACTGGTGACGGTGGCAGAGAAGAGGACTGTGGACAAACTAGTGAGCATCCTGGATGATGCCAGTCACCCTCTGCATAGTGTTATCAGTAGCCAGAGGAGCCTGTTCAGTGCTAGACTGCTTCATCCCAAGTGCAGGACTTATAGACTCAAGAACTCCTTTGTCCCACACGCCATTAGACTGTACAACTCCTCTCTGGGACGGGGGGCAGGGGGTACTAGGATGACAGGGGATGCAAAACAATAACAGTGCAATACGTTTTCATAACATGCTCACTACTGCCTACTTTGTCTTGTTATATTCTTATTTTACTGTTATAATTTTTTATTCTTATTGTAATATTTCTCTATTTTGTTTCTATTTAAACCTCCATTATTTACTTTTTCCTTTTTTTTTAAATTGATCTCAACTCTGTACACTGCTGCTGGAATTTTAATTTTCCTGAAGGAACTCTCCTGAAGGAATCAATAAAGTACTATCTATCTATCTATCTATCTATCTATCTATCTATCTATCTATCTATCTATCTATCTATCTATCTATCTATCTATCTATCTATCTATCTATCTATCTATCTATCTATCTATCTATCTATCTATCTATCTATCTAGTGGATCCTGTTCTGTCTCCCTGTAATGTTTGATCCTGTTCTGTCTCCCTGTAATGTTTGATCCTGTTCTGTCTCCCTGTAATGTTTGATCCTGTTCTGTCTCCCTGTAATGTTTGATCCTGTTCTGTCTCCCTGTAATGTTTGATCTTGTCCTGTCTCCTTGTAATATTTGATCTTGTTCTGTCTCTTTGTAATGTTTGATCTTGTCCTGTCTCTTTGTAATGTTTGATCTTGTTCTGTCTCCCTGTAATGTGTGATCCTCTTTTGTCTCCCTATAATGTTTGATCCTGTTTTGTCCAGAGGTGGGTAGAGTAGCCAGAAATTGTACTCAAGTAAGAGTACTGTTACTTTAGCGATTTATTACTCAAGTAAAAGTAAGGAGTAGTCACCCAAATATTTACTTGAGTAAAAGTAAAAAGTATGTTGTGAAAAAACTACTCAAGTACTGAGTAACTGATGAGTAACCTGTTTGTTTAATGATTACGGCGACCAATAATGCACAAAAACATAAAAATAGCAATGAACAAATTCAGAGCCAGGAATGTCTCTTAAGCAACTAAAACAATAATATATATCAAATAATACTACATTAAAATAAAATAAAAATGAAGGCACATTGAGCCACAATAACTTAACAGCACCATAGGCTCAGTAGGCATTGATTGATTGATTGATTGATTGATACTTTTATTAGTAGATTGCACAGTACAGTAAATATTCCATACAATTGACCACTAAATGGTAACACCTCAATAAGATTTTCAACGTTTATCAATTACTTAATAAATGACCAAGTCGAGGTGATCTACCTCATATATACATACACACACATATCATACATATATACGTACATACATACATATATATATATATATGTATATATATATATATACATACATACATACATAAATTTATATATACAGTATATAATTTATATTATTTTGCCGTTTTTGTTGACATGTTAAAGGTGTTTTAATGAATATACATGCATGTTTAACATATAGATTCCTATCTTTCATGAAGACAAGAATATAAGTTGGTGTATTACCTGATTCTGATGACTTGCATTGATTGGAATCAGACGTTCACGTTTTCAAATGGAGGAGAAAAAAAGTTCCTCTTTTCTGTCTAACACCACATGAAAGTCGTTGGTTTTTGGCATCTTATTTGTCCAGCTTCCATATTCGTTTTTATACACTTTACAAGAAATACATTGGCGGCAAACTCCGTGGCTTGCTAGCTTGTTTGCGCTGGCTTTCGGAGACTCTTATTTTGTTAGCGCAGGCGAAATGGAGCGGCACTTTTATTGTGAAGACAGGAACTGTGCGATCAGTCTTTAGGCTTGTGACGGGAAGTACGGTTGAAATAAAAAGTGTCTTTTTTCCTTTACACTTTTGATTGATTGATTGAAACTTTTATTATTAGATTGCACAGTACAGTACATAATCCGTACAATTTACCACTAAATGGTTACAACCGAATAAGTTTTTTAACTTGCTTAAGTCGGGTCATGTGACCGCCTGGCTCTGTTTGATTGGTCCAACGTCACCAGTGACTGCATGTGATTGGTGAAACGCAGGCATGCGTAGATTCTACTTTGAAGCTCTGTCATTAACCAAAACAAACATTAATAGATCGATTAAAAAAAAATAGCGAGTAGCGAGCTGAATGTAGATAAATGGAACGGAGTAAAAGTAGCGTTTCTTCTCTATAAATATACTCAAGTAAAAGTAAAAGTATGTTGCATAAAAACTACTCGTAGAAGTACAATTTATCCCAAAATTTACTTAAGTAAATGTAACGGAGTAAATGTAGCGCGTTACTACCCACCTCTGGTTTTGTCTACCTGTATTGTTTGATCTTGTCCTGTCTCTTTGTATTGTTTGATCCTGTTCTGTCTCCCTATAATGTTTGATCCTGTTCTGTCTCCCTGTAATGTTTGATCCTGTTCTGTCTCCCTATAATGTTTGATCCTGTTCTGTCTCCCTGTAATGTTTGATCCTGTTCTGTCTCCCTATAATGTTTGATCCTGTTCTGTCTCCCTATAATGTTTGATCCTGTTCTGTCTCCCTGTAATGTTTGATCCTGTTCTGTCTCCCTATAATGTTTGATCCCGTTCTGTCTCCCTGTAATGTTTGATCCTGTTCTGTCTCCCTATAATGTTTGATCCTGTTCTGTCTCCCTATAATGTTTGATCCTGTTCTGTCTCCCTGTAATGTTTGATCCTGTTCTGGCCCCCTGTAATGTTTGATCCTGTTCTGTCTCCCTGTAATGTTTGATCCCGTTTTGTCTCCCTGTATTGTTTGATCCTGTTCTGTCTCCCTGTGATGTTTGATCCTGTTCTGTCTCCCTGTGATGTTTGATCCTGTTCTGTCTCTCTGTAATGTTTGATCCTGTTCTGTCTCCCTGCATTGTTTGATCCTGTTCTGTCTCCCTGTAATGTTTGATCCTGTTCTGTCTCCCTGTAATGTTTGATCCTGTTCCGTCTCCCTGTAATGTTCGATCCTGTGCTGTCTTCCTATAATGTTTGATCCTGTTATGTCTCCCTATAGTGTTTGATCCTGTTCTGTCTCCCTGTATTGTTTGATCCCATTCTGTCTCCCTGTAGTGTTTTATCCTGTTCTTTCTCCCTGTAATGTTTGATCCTTTTCTGTCTCCCTGTAATGTTTGATCCTGTTCTGTTTCCCCGTATTGTTTGATCCTGTTCTGTCTCCCTGTATTGTTTGATCCCGTTCTGTCTTCCTGTAACGTTTGATCCTCTACTGTCTCCCTGTAATGTTTGACCTTGTTCTGTCTCCCTGTATTGTTTGATCCCGTTCTGTCTCCCTGTAATGTTTGATCCCGTTCTGTCTCCCTGTAATGTTTGATCCTGTTCTGTCTCCCTGTAATGTTTGTCTGATCTTGAATGGGATTGTGCTGAAAATTTTAATTTCCCCTTGGGGATTGATAAAGTATTTCTGATTCTGATTCTGATATGTGAGTCGAGAGGAGTCAGATGAGGTGGTTCGGGCATCTGGTCAGGATGCCACCCGAACGCCTCCCCAGGGAGGTGTTTCGGGCACGTCCGACCGGTAGGAGGCCACGGGGAAGACCCAGGACACGTTGGGAAGACTATGTCTCCCGGCTGGCCTGGGAACGACTCGGGATCCCTTGGGAGGAGGTGGACGAAGTCTGGGCTTCCCTGCTTAGGCTGCTGCCCCTGCGACCGCGATGGATAAATGGATGGCAGGTGGCCAAATACTTTTGGCAATACAGTGTAAATCAAAGACTCAGTACAGTATCAAAGGAAAATGAAGTAATTAAAAAAATTTAATAAAAAATGTTTTATTACAAAATATTTTTTTCTTTTTTTAAATATTTTTAATTACTTTATTTTCCTATGATACCACCCTGAGTCTCTGATTTATTTTGCCCAATTTTCCATTTTGTCCATTGTTTATGCACTTTCATTTTTGAAGTTCCATCCATCCATTTTTTACCGCTTATTCCCTTTGGGGTAGCGGGGGGAGCGGGTGCCTATCTCAGCTACAATCGGGCGGAAGGCGGGGTACACCCTGGACAAGTCACCACCTCATCACAGGGCCAACACAGATAGACAGACAACATTCACACTCACATTCACACACTAGGGCCAATTTAGTGTCGCCAATCAACCTATCCCCAGGTGCATGTCTTTGGAAGTGGGAGGAAGCCGGAGTACCCGGAGGGAACCCACGCATTCACGGGGAGAACATGCAAACTCCACACAGAAAGATCCCGAGCCCGGGATTGAACTCAGGACCTTCGTATTGTGAGGCAGACGCACTAACCCCTCTGCCACCGTGAAGCCCCATTTTTTAAGTTGTTCTTGATTTATTATATCAATTTATTGACCACAGCTGTGACTATATAAGGGCGTCACTTCCTGTTAAAAAAAAACCTGCACACTGATGAAGACATTTTTTAAACCGGTGTTTGGTAGCGCCTGCGCAGTTTTTACTAAATTTTAAGGACATGAGTGTTGCTGGCCTTGCTTTTTCTTTAACAAGTCACATTTATCCGCCCGAATGCAGCCGAGATAGGCTCCAGCACCCCCCGCTACCCCAAAAGGGACAAGCGGTAGAGAATGGATGTATTGAAGTCACCTTTATCACGCTCAGTCAACCTGAAGGAACTCTCCTGAAGGAATCAATGAAGTGCTATCTATCTATCTATCCATCCATCCATCAACTTCCGCTTATCCGAGGTCGGATCGCGGGGGAAACAGCCTAAGCAGGGAAACCCAGACTTCCCTCTCCCCAGCCACTTCGTCTAGCTCTTCCCGGGGGATCCCGAGGCGTTCCCAGGCCAGCCGAGAGACATGGTCTTCCCCATGACCTCCTTCCGGTTGGACGTGCCCTAAACACCTCCCTAGGGAGGCGTTCGGGTGGCATCCTGACCTGATGCCCGAACCACCTCATCTGGCTCCTCTCGATGTGGAGGAGCAGCGGCTTTACTTTGAGTTCCTCCCGGATGGCAGAGCTTCTCACCCTATCTCTAAGGGAGAGACCTGGAAACTCATTTGGGCCGCTTGTACCCGTGATCTTATCCTTTCGGTCATGACCCAAAGCTCATGACCATAGGTGAGGATGGGAACGTAGATCGACCAGTAAATTGAGAGCTTTGCCTTCCGGCTCAGCTCCTTCTTCACCACAACGGATCGGTACAACGTCCGCATTACTGAAGACGCCGCACCGATCCGCCTGTCGATCTCACGATCCACTCTTCCTTCACTCGTGAACAAGACTCCTAGGTACTTGAACTCCTCCACTTGGGGCAGGGTCTCCTCCCCAACCCGGAGATGGCATTCCACTCTTTTCCGGGCGAGAACCATGGACTCGGACTTGGAGGTGCTGATTCTCATTCCGGTCGCTTCACACTCGGCTGCGAACCGATCCAGCGAGAGCTGAAGATCCCGGTCAGATGAAGCCATCAGGACCACATCATCTGCAAAAAGCAGAGACCTAATCCTGCGGTCACCAAACCGGAACCCCTCAACACCTTGACTGCGCCTAGAAATTCTGTCCATGAAAGTTATGAACAGAATCGGTGACAAAGGGCAGCCTTGGCGGAGTCCAACCCTCACTGGAAATGTGTTCGACTTACTGCCGGCAATGCGGACCAAGCTCTGGCACTGATCATACAGGGAACGGACCGCCACCACTGTCCAAAACATGAGGCCGCAAATCCGATGACACAACTACAAAGTCGATCATGGAACTGCGGCCTAGGGTGTCCTGGTGCCAAGTGCACATATGGACACCTTTATGTTTGAACATGGTGTTTGTTATGGACAAACTGTGACGAGCACAAAAGTCCAATAACAAAACACCACTCGGGTTCAGATCCGGGCGGCCATTCTTCCCAATCACGCCTCTCCAGGTTTCATTATCGTTGCCAACGTGAGCGTTGAAGTCTCCCAGTAGGACAAGTTTTGTTTGTACCTTTTTTAGTCAAGATTCTAATGGTGACAAATTGTGTCGCAGGCTTCTGTCCGGGGTTAAAAGACACTTCATCTTCCAGCACCACGACGGGAAAGTGTCCGTGAGGAACAACGTGGTGGTGACTCATCTGACCAGCGTCTGTTCAAACGATCCGTCCTAAATTGGCCTTTTTTTTGGTGCGTAGAAATGAAATGTTCTCCTCCTCCCCGTCCGCAGAACTGCCTGCGCTCCGTGCTGGAGCACGTGGCCGTGTACGGCCAGGCCGTGTCCAGGCTGCAGAGGTTCATCGACGAGGTGACGGGGCACAGCCCGGAGCTGGGCCCGGCCGGATCCGGCGCCAAGAGGGGCTCGGAACCTCCCTTCAGAACCTACCAGGCCTTCGTGTGGGCGCTCAACAAGTTCTTCGCCGGCTTCAAGGAGGAGCTGACCTCCATCGAGAGAGGACTGGTGTGTGAAGGCAAGCACCGTCTCCTTACGTGTCCAATTGGGGCGGTATGGCTCGGTTGGTAGAGTGGCCGTGCCAGCAACTTGAGGGTTCCAGGTTCGATCCCAGCATCTGCCGTTGAGTCCTTGGGAAAGACACTTTACCCACCTGCTCCAAGTGCCACCCACACTGCGCCTAAATGGAACTTGGATATTGGGTTTCACTATGTAAAAGAGCTTTAAGTCACAAGAGAAAAGCGCTATATAAATATACTTCACAATTACACTGGGATTCACATGGGGCTGGCCGATACGACTCAAAACATTGTCGCGATATCAGTGCGTCTGTCATGTTTTGTGATCATGTTTTGTTTAGTTGTGTTATGTTACTTCAAGACTCCATTAGTTCCTGTTTTTCCCTTGTTTTGTTTCCATGGCAACTCATTGGTTTCACCTGTACTCATTTGGACTCACGCACCTGCGTTAATCACTTCACTATTATTTAAGCTTGTAGTCGCCAGGCAGTCGGCCTGGCATCATTGTTGTTCGTTTCACGCTCTGTCCTTGCCACAGTAGGTCACGCTCGTTTTTCATGCTTGATTCATGCTGCTCTTGTCTTGCCACGTAAGTTTTCTTTGTAATTCAAGCCACAGTTTATTGCGTTGTTCAGTTCATGTTTCATGTCCTAAGTTCTTTTTGCCTCAGCCTTGTGCGCGCCTTTTGTTTGTACCTTTCTTCTGTCATGAACCTTTCTTCTGTCATGATGTGGGGGGTCGTTCTCCCAGGAAGGCAGCCGGACTACTCGGTACATGGCGTGTAGGTAAAAACATGATTTAATCTTGACTAAAAAAGGTACAAACAAAAGGCGCACACAAGGCGGAGGCAAAAAGAACTTAGGACATGAAACATGAACTAAACAATGCAATAAACTGTGGCTTGAATAACAAAGAAAACTTACGTGGCAAGACAAGAGCAGCATGAATCAAGCATGAAAAACGAGCGTGACTTACTGTAGCAAGAACAGAGCATGAAACGAACAACAATGATGCCAGGCCCACTGCCTGGCGACTACAAGCTTAAATAATAGTGAAGTTATAAACAAGGGTGCGTGAGTCCGAAACAAATCAGGTGCGTGAGTCCAACTGAGTACAGGTGAAACCAATGAGTTGTCATGGAAACAAAACCAGGGAGTGAAAAAACAGGAACTAATGGAGTCTTGAAGTAACATAACAACTAAACAGAGCATGACAGTGTCAAATTGGTAGACATTGGTCCTTATTAGACGTAACGATATCAAAATCTCGAGGTACGGTATTCACGGTATTAAGCCCACGGTACAATATTATTGTGGTGTATGACCAAAAGAAAAAAAGACTTCAAAATGCAATAATGTATCAAATGAATACTATCAAGCACATTTTTTTATTGATATTGATTACGTGACTATCGTGAAATATAGTGATATCGTTTTATCGCCCATCCCTGGTTTTACGTCATGTCATGTCATGTCAATCACACATTTTTCATACATAAATACATGCTCCTTTTGCAGTTTTCTTTCTATAAAGTAGAAAAAATACTATCAAGCACATTTTTTTTATTGATATCGATTACATGTCTATCGTGATATATTGTGATATCATTTTCTCGCCCAGCCCTGGTTTAACGTCATGTTAATCAATCATACTTTCTTCATACATAAATACATGCTCCTTTTGCAGTTTTCTTCCTATAAAGTAGAAAAAATACTATCAAGCGCATTTTTTAAATTGATATTGATTACATGTCTATCGTGATATATAGTGATATCATTTTATCGCCCAGCTCTGGTTTAACGTCATGTCAATCAATCAAACTTATTTTATACATAGATTCATGCTCCTTTTGCAGGTTTTTTCTTCCTATAAAGTAGAAAAAATACTATCAAACACATTTTATTATTGATATCGACTACGTGTCTATTGTGATACATAGTGATATCATTTTATCGCCCATCCCTTGTTTAACGTAATCTCAATCAACCACACTTTTTTCATACATAAATACAAGCTCATTTTGCAGTTTTCTTCCTACAAAGTAGAGAAAATATCAAATAATTGTTTTTGTTGATATTGATTACGTGTCTGTCGTGATATGTATTGATATCGTTTTATCGCCCAGCCCTGGTTTAACGTCATGTCAATCGATCAAACTTATTTTATACATAAATTCATGCTCCTTTTGCAGTTTTCTGCCTATAAAATAGAAAAAATACTATTGAACACATCTATTTAATTTATAGATTACATGTCTATCGTGATATATCGTGGTATCATTTTCTCGCCCATCCCTGTTTTAACATTATGTCAATCACACATTTTTCATACATAAATACATGCTCCTTTTGCAGTTTTCTTCCTATAAAGTAGAAAAAATACTATTGAACACATTTATTTAATTGATATCGATTACGTGTCTGTCGTGATACATAGTGATATCGTTTTATCGCCCAGCTCTGGTTTAACGTTATGTCAAGCACACATTGTTCATACATAAATACATGTTTCTTTTGCAGTTTTCTTCCAATAAAGTAGAAAAAATACTATCAAGCACGTTTTTTTATTGATATCGATTACATGTCTATGTTGATATATAGTGATATCATTCTATCGCCCATCCCTGTTTTAAAGTTATGTCAAGCACACATTGTTTATACATAAATTCATGCTCCTTTTGCAGTTTTCTTCCTATAAAGTAGAAAAAATACTATTGAACACATTTATTTAATTTATAGATTACATGTCTATCGTGATATATAGTGGTATCATTTTCTCGCCCATCCCTGTTTTAACATTATGTCAATCACACATTTTTCATTCTTAAATACATGCTCCTTTTGCAGTTTTCTTCCTATAAAGTAGAAAAAATACTATTGAACACATTTATTTAATTGATATCGATTACGTGTCTGTCGTGATACATAGTGATATCGTTTTATCGCCCAGCTCTGGTTTAACGTTATGTCAAGCACACATTGTTCATACATAAATACATGTTTCTTTTGCAGTTTTCTTCCTATAAAGTAGAAAAAATACTATCAAGCACGTTTTTTTAATTGATATCGATTACATGTCTATGTTGATATATAGTGATATCATTCTATCGCCCATCCCTGTTTTAACATTATGTCAATCACACATTTTTCATACATAAATAAATGCTCCTTTTGCAGTTTTCTTCCTATAAAGTCGAAAAAATACTATTGAACACATTTATTTAATTGATATCGATTACATGTCTGTCGTGATACATAGTGATATCGTTTATCGCCCAGCTCTGGTTTAACGTTATGTCAATCAATCACACTTTTTTCATACATAAATACATGTTTCTTTTGCAGTTTTCTTCCAATAAAGTAGAACAAATACTATCAAGCACGTTTTATTATTGATATCGATTACATGTCTATATTGATATATAGTGATATCATTCTATCGCCCATCCCTGTTTTAAAGTTTTGTCAATCACACATTTTCCATACATAAATACATGCTCCTTTTGCAGTTTTCTTCCTAAAAAGTAGAAACAATACTATCGAACACATTTTTATTTTTTATATCGATTACTTGTCCATCGTGATATATATTGATATCGTTTTATCGCCCAGCCCTGGTTTAACGTTATGTCAAGCACACATTTTTCATACATAAATACATGCTCCTTTTGCAGTTTTCTTCCTATAAAGTAGAAAAAATACTATCAAGCACATTTTTTTATTGATATCGATTACATGTCTATGTTGATATATAGTGATATCATTCTATCGCCCATCCCTGTTTTAAAGTTTTGTCAATCACACATTTTTCATACATTCACACATTTTTTTTATATATCGATTACTTGTCCATCGTGATATATTGTGATATCGTTTTATCGCCCAGCCCTGGTTTAACGTTATGTCAAGCACACATTTTTCATACATAAATACATGCTCCTTTTGCAGTTTTCTTCCTATAAAGTAGAAAAAAATACTATCAAGCACATTTTTTTAATTGATATCGATTACTGGTCACTGCCGTTGTGTCCTTGGGCAAGACACTTTACCCACCTGCTCTCAGTGCCACCCACACTGGTTTAAATGTAACTTAGATATTGGGTTTCACTATGTAAAGCGCTATGAGTCACTAGAGAAAGGCGCTATATAAATATCATTTTATCGCCCAGCCCTGGTTTAGCGTCATGTCAATCAATCAAACGTATATCAAATAAATACATTCTCCTTTTGCAGATGAAACCGTGACCCTGTCAGCCGTTCTGGAGCGCCTCGGTCCAAACCTGGCTCAGATCAAAGTGCTCTACAAGGTCTTCTGCACCGGGGTGGCTGAGGTCCCCCCCGAGACCCCCAACGTGGTGCGGGCGTCCCACCTGCTCAACACCTTGTACAAAGCCATCAGCGATTACGACAGCGTTGGGGAAGCCTCCGAGCAAACGGTGAGCGCTTGTCGTCAAAGTCAAGGTGAAGCAGTTTTGTAAGTTCCCCTGCTTCTCCACCAGGTGGCATTGCTCTTTTCACTCTGGACCGAGACCGTCAGACCCTACTTGGAGATAGTGGACGAGTGGATCGTCCACGGTCACCTGTTTGACCCCGCCAAAGAGTTCATCATCCAAAGGTAGTGTTTTGGAGTTGTTTAAGAAGAGGGGAGAGGTGCAGGACGAGCCAAATACGGACTCTTTTCTGATTCAACGTGGGGAAAGGCAGTAATACAGCATCAATCACAGAAGAACGCCATTTGTCGAGTAACCTTCGACCAGAAGACAAGAACAATAACATTTGTTATCACCCCATTATAGCAGTCTTTGACTCATGC
Source organism: Nerophis ophidion (assembly GCF_033978795.1). Classification (NCBI taxonomy): domain Eukaryota; kingdom Metazoa; phylum Chordata; class Actinopteri; order Syngnathiformes; family Syngnathidae; genus Nerophis; species Nerophis ophidion. Next base: position 32,033,419 of record NC_084636.1, on the reverse strand, counting down.
TCTTAGGATGTGTGGCGGACAAATTAGGGAACTTGAGCAGCAATATCTCTGCAGGGGACTACAAAATGTCTTATCCAAAATAATCAAAATAATTCTAACAACCGTTAAGATTCTAATATTAGCCTTTTTCGGGGAATTTCTGGCATATACAAATATTTGTTACTTTATAAATGCTACCTGTTAGCACGCTAACGTCAATAACTTTTTTAGCTAATTTTATAGGTTTTATACGCTAATGTTAACATGCTTGCTTTTTTAACAAATGATTCAGGTATGCATCACAGAGTGATATATTTTGGTGTTTGACACATGCTACAGTTAGTAGTTTCGCATGCTGGCTTTTTTAGTTAATTTAACAGTGTCATATATTTGGTTATTTCACTAACGCTAACCGTAAGCTTTCTATTGTGAGCATAATACTGTTAGCATGCTAGCTTTCTAAGTTATTTTAACAGTGTCATATATTTGGTTATTTCACTAACGCTAACCGTAAGCATGCTATTGTGAGCATAATACTGTTAGCATGCTAGCTTTTTAAGTTATTTTAACAGTGTCATATATTTGGTTATTTCACTAACGCTAACCGTAAGCATTCTATTGTGAGCATAATATTGTTAGCATGCTAGCTTTTTAAGTTATTTTAACAGTGTCATATATTTGGTTATTTCACTAACGCTAACCGTAAGCATTCTATTGTGAGCATAATACTGTTAGCATGCTAGCTTTTTAAGTTATTTTAACAGTGTCATATATTTGGTTATTTCACTAACGCTAACCGTAAGCATGCTATTGTGAGCATAATACTGTTAGCATGCTAGCTTTTTTAGTTATTTTAACAGTGTCATATATTTGGTTATTTCACTAACGCTAACCGTAAGCATTCTATTGTGAGCATAATACTGTTAGCATGCTAGCTTTTTAAGTTATTTTAACAGTGTCATATATTTGGTTATTTCACTAACGCTAACCGTAAGCTTTCTATTGTGAGCATAATACTGTTAGCATGCTAGCTTTCTAAGTTATTTTAACAGTGTCATATATTTGGTTATTTCACTAACGCTAACCGTAAGCATGCTATTGTGAGCATAATACTGTTAGCATGCTAGCTTTTTAAGTTATTTTAACAGTGTCATATATTTGGTTATTTCACTAACGCTAACCGTAAGCATTCTATTGTGAGCATAATATTGTTAGCATGCTAGCTTTTTAAGTTATTTTAACAGTGTCATATATTTGGTTATTTCACTAACGCTAACCGTAAGCATTCTATTGTGAGCATAATACTGTTAGCATGCTAGCTTTTTAAGTTATTTTAACAGTGTCATATATTTGGTTATTTCACTAACGCTAACCGTAAGCATGCTATTGTGAGCATAATACTGTTAGCATGCTAGCTTTTTTAGTTATTTTAACAGTGTCATATATTTGGTTATTTCACTAACGCTAACCGTAAGCATGCTATTGTGAGCATAATACTGTTAGCATGCTAGATTGTTTTTGCTCATTTTGCTCATATTTTATGTTGCCGCTATCCGCGTGCTAACTGTTAGCATTTCAGTTCAGCCTCAGCATTTCACAGGGTATTTCTACCAAAATTGCACTTTCTAGTTCTTTGGAAAACGACCACAATGGCCCCCGCGTAGTTTGCGTGTCAGTTTGGGGCACTCTGTGGAAAAGGTTTGGGCTTTTAAAGTTTAGGATTGTAATATTAGCATTATTGCATTTTTGGGGGAAATTTTGCAGGTATAAACGTCAGTGTCAAATATTTTGTTAACTGACGAATGTTACCTGTTAACATGCTAACGTTAATGGGTTAACTTTTTTTACTAATGTTATAGATTTTATACGCTAATGTTTACATGCTAGCATTTTTAACAGGTTATTTAGGTGTGCATCACAGAGTAATATATTTTGGTGTTTGACACAAGCTACAGATATTTAGCATGCTGGCATTTTTAGTTAATTTAACAGTGTCATATATTTTGTTATTTCACTAACGCTAACCGTAAGCATACTATTGTTAGCATAATACACTTAGCATGCTAGCTTTTTTCAGATAATTTAACAGTCAGATAAATGTTGTTATTTCACTCATACTAACCGTAAGCATGCTATTGTTAGAATGTTAGCATAATACTGTTAGAATGCTAAGCTTTTGTAGCTCGTTTTGCTCATATTTGTTGATGCTATTTGGCCAGTGTGCTAACTGTTAGCATTTTAGTTCAGGTTCATTTGACAGTAAATTTCGACTGAAATTGCATTTTCTACAAAACACAAAACCAGTGAAGTTGTCACGTTGTGTAAATGGTAAATAAAAAGAGAATACAATGATTTGCTAATCCTTTTCAACTTATATTCATTTGAATAGGCTGCAAAGACGGGATATTTAACGTTCGAACTGGTAAAATTTGTTATTTTTTTGCAAATATTAGCTGATTTGGTATTTGACGCCTGCAACATGTTTCAAAAAATGCTGGCACCAGTGCAAAAAAGACTGAGAAAGTTGAGGAATGCTCATCAAACACTTATTTGCAATATCCCACAGGTGAACAGACTAATTAGGAACAGGTGGGTGCCATGATTGGGTATAAAAGCAGCTTCCATGGTCACTACTTTGTCAACAATTGCGTGAGCAAGTAGTTTCAGAACAACATTTCTCAACCAGCTATTGCAAAGAATTTAGGGGTTTCAGCATCTACGGTCCGCAATATCGTCAAAAAGTTCAGAGAATCTGGAGAAATCGCTGCACGTAAGCCATGATATTACGGACCTTGAATCCCTCAGGCGGTACTGCATCAAAAAGCGACATCAGCGTGTAAAGGATATCACCACATGGACTCAGGAACACTTCAGAAAACCACTCTCAGTAACGACAGTTTGTCGCTACATCTGTAAGTGCAAGTTAAAACTCTACTATGCAAAGCCAAAGCCAATTATCAACAACACCCAGAAACGCCTCCGGCTTAGCTGGGCCCGAACTCATCTAAGATGGACTGATGCAAAGTGGAAAAGTGTTCTGTGGTCTGACGAGTCCACATTTCAAATTGTTTTTGAAAACTGTGGATGTCGTGTCCTCCGGACCAGAGAGGAAAATAACCATCCAGATGGTTCTAGGCGCAAAGTGTAAAAGCCAGCATCTGTGATGGTATGGGTGTGTATTAGTGCCCAAGGCATGGGTAACTTACACATCTGTGAAGGCACTATTAATGCTGAAAGGTACATACAGGTTTTGGAGCAACATATATTGTCATCCAAGCAAGGTTATCATGGACGCCCCTGCTTATTTCAGCAAGACAATGCCAAGCCACGTGTTACAACAGCGTAGCTTTATAGTGAAAGAGTGCGGGTACTAGACTGGCCTGCCTGTAGTCCAGACCTGTCTCCCATTGAAAATGTGTGGCGCATTATGAAGCCTAAAATACCACAAGGGAGACCCCGGACTGTTGAACAACTTAAGCTGTACGTCAAGCAAGGATGGGAGATAATTCCACCTGAAAAGCTTCAAAAATGTGTCTCCTCAGTTCCCAAACCGTTACTGAGTGTTGTTCAAAGAAAAGGTGATGTAACACAGTGGTAAAAATGCCCCTGTGACAACTTTTTTGCAACGTGTTAATGATTATTTGCAAAATAAGAGTCATTTTTTTCTCAGTGTGAACATTAAATATCTTGTCTTTGCAGTCTATTCAATTGAATATAAGTTGAAAAGGATTTGCAAATCATTGTATTGTCATTTTTATTTACCATTTACACAACGTGCCAACTTCACTGCTTTTGGGTTTTCTAGTTCTTTGAAAGGTTTTGAAGGTAAAACCGTACATGTCGCCATAACAGTAGTAATAAAAAAAAAAAAAATGGCGGATGTTAAAAGAAGTCCTTACCTCGTCCAGGAACAAGGACGTGCCAGTCAACCACAGGGACTTCTGGTACGCCACCTACACGCTGTACAGCATATCTGAGGCGGTGGAGAGCGAGATGAATGACGCGGCCAGCGGGAGCTCGGCGGGCGACGGCAGCACCGGCATCCGACAGCTCACCATGGTGTCCTTCCTCAAGCCCGTCCTCAAGCAGATCATCATGGCCGGGAAGTCCATGCAGCTGCTCCGGAACCTGGACTGTAAAGACCCCCAGCAGACTGAGGGGTCCTCCCGAGGTCAGTGGAGGTTTTGCTTGTCTCGCACTTGATATCACACACAAGTAAACACGCTCTGCAGGACTGCTTGTATCACACATGATATCACACGCAAGTAAACACGCTGCAGGACTGCTTGTATCGCACATGATATCACACACAAGTAAACATGCTGCAGGACTGCTTGTATCACACATGATATCACACACAAGTAAACACGCTGCAGAACTGCTTGTATCGCACATGATATCACACACAAGTAAACACGCTGCAGAACTGCTTGTATCGCACATGATATCACACAGGTAAACACGCTGCAGGACTGCTTTTGTTGTACATAATACACACAAGTAAACATGCTGCAGGACTACTTATATCGCATATGATATCACACACAGGTAAACACGCTGCAGGACTGCTTATATCGCACATGATATCACACACAAGTAAACACGCTGCAGAACTGCTTGTGTCGCACATGATATCACACACAGGTAAACACGCTGCAGGACTGCTTATATCGCACATGATATCACACACAAGTAAACACGCTGCAGGACTGCTTTTGTCGTACATGATATCACACACAGGTAAAGACGCTGCAGGACTGCTTTTATCGCACACGATATCACACACAAGTAAACACGCTGCAGGACTACTTATATCGCACATGATATCACACACAGGTAAATACGCTGCAGGACTGCTTTTATTGTACATGATATCACACACAAGTAAACACGCTGCAGAACTGCTTGTATCGCACATGATATCACACACAGGTAAACACGCTGCAGGACTGCTTATATCGCACATGATATCACACACAGGTAAACACGCTGCAGGACTGCTTTTGTCGTACATGATTTCACACACAAGTAAACACGCTGCAGGACTGCTTTTGTCGTACATGATATCACACACAGGTAAAGACGCTGCAGGACTGCTTTTATCGCACACGATATCACACACAAGTAAACACGCTGCAGGACTACTTATATCGCACATGATATCACACACAGGTAAACACGCTGCAGGACTGCTTATATCGCACATGATATCACACACAAGTAAACACGCTGCAGGACTGCTTTTGTCGTACATGATATCACACACAGGTAAAGACGCTGCAGGACTGCTTTTATCGCACACGATATCACACACAAGTAAACACGCTGCAGGACTACTTATATCGCACATGATATCACACACAGGTAAATACGCTGCAGGACTGCTTTTATTGTACATGATATCACACACAAGTAAACACGCTGCAGAACTGCTTGTATCGCACATGATATCACACACAGGTAAACACGCTGCAGGACTGCTTATATCGCACATGATATCACACACAGGTAAACACGCTGCAGGACTGCTTTTGTCGTACATGATTTCACACACAAGTAAACACGCTGCAGGACTGCTTTTGTCGTACATGATATCACACACAGGTAAAGACGCTGCAGGACTGCTTTTATCGCACACGATATCACACACAAGTAAACACGCTGCAGGACTACTTATATCGCACATGATATCACACACAGGTAAACACGCTGCAGGACTGCTTTTATTGTACATGATATCACACACAAGTAAACACGCTGCAGGACTACTTATATCGCACATGATATCACACACAGGTAAACACGCTGCTGGACTGCTTTTATTGTACATGATATCACACACAAGTAAACACGCTGCAGAACTGCTTGTATCGCACATGATATCACACACAGGTAAACACGCTGCAGGACTGCTTATATCGCACATAATATTACACACAGGTAAACACGCTGCAGGACTGCTTGCATCGCACATGATATCCCACACAAGTAAACACTCTGCAGGACTTCTTGTATCACACATTATATCACACACAAGTAAACACGCTGCAGGACTGCTTGAATATCACATGATATCACACACAAGTAAACACTCTGCAGTACTGCTTGTATCGCACATGTTACACGTTGGTAAAACTGTTCTGCGTGGCAGATGCCGAGCGTAAGAGTCTGTACACGCTGTTCCTGGAGTCGGTGCAGTCGCGCCTGTGCAGCCAGGACCAGTCCCCCACAGGCATGGTGACGGAGCAGCAGGCCACCAGGAGGAGCCTGTTCAAGATGCAGTCCATCATCGCACAACACCTGGAGATGAACGACCTCCACGACCCCCTGCTGGCCATCAACTTTGCCAGGTGATCCAGAGACTTGCACACGGACACGAACACACGGTGTAAATATAATAACAATACGGGATACAAGAACGTAAAATATGTATATTTTCACTTGTTCAAAAATTTCGTCTTCATCCTTCATGACGGTCATTTGAGCAGCATGGACCAATCATGCAACCAATGATTTCGCTTTAATTTTCTTTGACGCACTGCCAGCAGAAGAGTCTGACTCACACTTGATGAATGAGCTAAAAAGAGTGACTTCCTCGCCTACGTTTTCTTCCACTAGTTCTCCTTTTCTTGTCTTCCGCTATTTGTCATTTCTAGGACTGCGTCAATGAACATAAAACAAACACGGTCGAGACCTTCATGCAGTTGTTGTTGTGGTTTTATCAGTTAGTTAGCAACATTTAAGGGTTAGAAACGGGATAATCAACACCTGATCAGGTTTTGGGCTGATCTGGATCCAATTCTTCTAGGACTGTATCACAATAAATGTGTTTTATAATGTCAGGCTCAAACACTGATGACATCTATTAAACAAGACAACAAGCAAGGAATTAAACAGAGACAATAAAATTTGGCTCAATTGAGGAGAGACGTCTGGACTGTACAGTCTCCACCACGCTCCTGATGAAAGATTGTACGCCTCCTCTTTTATTTGGACTTTCCCCGATTACATGGCAACAGCTGTTTCTACGGGAGGGGAGTCGTAAACAGCCATCGTCTTTGGTTACAGAACAGTTCAAAGAAAAGGTCGTAAAACAGTTCAGAGAAGAGATGCCTGGAGGGGAGTCACACTTTTTTCAAACAAATACATGCTGCTTTTGCAGTTTTCTTCCTATGAAATAGAAAAAATACTATCGAATGCATTTTTTCATTGTTATCGATTACACTTCTATCATCTATTGTTATATATAGTGATATCATTTTATCACCCAGCCCTGGTTTAACGTTATGTTAATCAATCACACTTTTTTTCATACATAAATACATGCTCCTTTTGCAGTTTTCTTCCTATGAAGTAGAGAAAATACTATCAAATGCCTTTTTGATTGATATCGATTACATGTCTATTATGATAGATAGTGATATCATATTATCACCCAGTCCTGGTTTAACGTCATCAGTCACAATTTTTTCATACATAAATACATGCTCCTTTTGCAGTTTTCTCCCCTATAAAGTAGAAAAAATACTATCAAACGCATTTTTTATTGATACCGATTACGTGTCTATCGTGATATATAGTGATATCATTTTATCGGCTAGCCCTGGTTTAATGTCCTGTCAATCACACATTTTTCATGCATAAATACATGCTCCTTTTGCAAGTTTTTTTCCTATAAAGTAGAAAAAATACTATCAAACACATTTTTTATTGACAGCAATTTCGTGTCTATTGTGATGTATAGTGATATCATTTTATTACCTGGCCCTGTTTTAACGTCATGTCAATCAATCAGACATTTTTCATACATAAATACATGCTCCTTTTGCAGTTTTCTTCCTATAAAGTAGAAAAAATACTATCGAACGCATTAATTATTGATACGGATTACGTGTCTATCGTGATATTTAGTGATATCATTTTATTGGCCAGACCTGGTTTAACGTCATGTCAATCAATCACACTTTTTTCATACATAAATACATGCTCCTTTTGCAGTTTTCTTCCTATAAAATAGAAAAAATACTTTCAAATGCCTTTTTTTATCGATATTGATTACATGTCTATCATGATTCATAGTGATATCATTTTATCACCCAGCCCTGGTTTAATGTCATGTCAATCAATCAAACTTATTTTATACATAAATTCATGCTCCTTTTGCAGTTTCTTCCTATGAAAAAAACAAAAAAACATTTTGAACGCATTTTTATTGATATCGAATACGTGTCTATTGTGATATACCGTGATATAATTTTATCGGCCAGCCCTTGTTTACTGTCATGTCAATCAATCACACTTTTTTTTATAAATAAATACGTGCTCCTTTTGCAGTTTTCTTTCCATAAAATAGAAAAAATACTTAAAATGCATTTTTTATTGATTGCGATTATGTGTCTATTGTGATATATAGTGATATCATTTTATCGGCCAGCCTTGGTTTAACGTCATCTCAATCAATCACACTTATTTCATACATAAATCCATGCTCCTTTTGCAGTTTTCTTCCTATATAGTAGAAAAAATACTATCAAATGCATTTTTTTATTGATATTGATTACGTGTCTATCAGGATTTATAGTGATATCATTTTATCGGCCAGACCTGGTTTAAAGTCATGTCAATCAATCACACTTTTTTCCTACATGAATACATGCTCCTTTTGCAGTTTTCTTCCTATAAAGTAGAAAAAATACTATAGAACGCATTTTTGATATGGATTACATGTTTATTGTGGTATATATTGATATCATTTTATCGCCCATCCCTGTTTTAACGTCATGTCAATCAATCACACATTTTTTCATACATGCAACTTTTGCAGTTTTCTTCCTATAAAGTACAAAAAAATACTTTCAAACGCATTTTTCTTATATTGATTACATGTCTATCGTGATGCATAGTGATATAATTTTATCTCCCAGCCCTGGTTTAACGTCATGTCAATCAATCACACTTTTTTCATACATAAATACATGCTCCTTTTGCAGTTTCTTCCACTTAAGAAAAAAAAAAAATTTCATACACATTTTCTATTGATATCGATTATGTGTCTATTGTGATATATAGATATCATTTTATCGCCCAGCCCTGGTTTAAAGTCATGTTAATCAATCAGACTTTTTTCATACATAAATACATGCTCCTTTTGCACTTTTCTTCCTATAAAGTAGAAAAAATACTATAGAACACATTTTTGATATGGATTACATGTCTATTGTGGTATATATTGATATCATTTTATCGCCCAGCCCTGGTTTAACGTCATGTCAATCAATCAGATTTTTTTCATACATAAATACATGCAACTTTTGCAGTTTTCTTCCTATAAAATAGAAAAAATACTATGAAATGCATTTTTTTATTGATATTGATTACGTGTCTATCGTGATTTATAGTGATATCATTTTATCTCCCCGCCCTGGTTTAACGTCATGTCAATCAATCACACTTTTTTCCCTACATAAATACATGCTCCTTTTGCAGTTTTCTTCCTTTAAAGTAGAAAAAATATATTTCATACACATTTTCTATTGATATCGATTATGTGTCTATTGTGATATATAGATATCATTTCATCGCCCAGCCCTGGTTTAACGTCATGTCAATCAATCAGATTTTTTTCATACATAAATACATGCTCCTTTTGCAGTTTTCTTCCTATAAAGTAGAAAAAATACTATGAAATGCATTTTTTATTGATATTGATTACGTGTCTATCAGGATTTATAGTGATATCATTTTATCGGCCAGACCTGGTTTGAAGTCATGTCAATCAATCACACTGTTTCATACATAAATACATGCGCCTTTTGCAGTTTTCTTCCTTTAAAGTAGAAAAAATATATATCAAACACATTTTCTTATTGATATCGACTACGTGTCTATCGCGATATATTGATATAATTTTATCGCCCAACCCTGGTTTAACGTCATGTTAATCAATCACGCATTTTTTCATACATAAATACATGCAACTTTTGCAGTTTTCTTCCTATAAAGTACAAAAAAATACTTTCAAACGCATTTTTCTTATATTGATTACATGTCTATCGTGATGTATAGTGATATCATTTTATCTCCCAGCCCTGGTTTAGTGTCATGTCAATCAATCACACTTTTTTCATACATAAATACATGCTCCTTTTGCAGTTTCTTCCAATTAAGAAAAAAAAACCCATTTCGAACGCATTTTTATTGATATCGAATACGTGTCTATTGTGATATACCGTGATATCATTTTATCGGCCAGCCCTTGTTTACTGTCATGTCAATAAATCACACTTTTTTCATACATAAATACGTGCTCCTTTTGCAGTTTCTTCCAATTAAGAAAAAAAATATATTTCATACACATTTTCTATTGATATCGATTATGTGTCTATTGTGATATACAGATATCATTTTATCGCCCAGCCCTGGTTTAACGTCATGTCAATCAATCAGACTTTTTTCATGCATAAGTACATGCTCTTTTTGCAGTTTTCTTCCTATATAGCAGAAAAAATACTATCAAATGCATTTTTTTATTGATATTGATTACGTGTCTATCAGGATTTATAGTGATATCATTTTATCGACCAGACCTGGTTTAAAGTCATGTCAATCAACCACACATTTTTCATACATAAATACATGCTCCTTTTGCAGTTTTCTTCCTATAAAGTAGAAAAAATACTATAGAACCCATTTTTTATATGGATTACATGTCTATTGTGGTATATATTGATATCATTTTATCGCCCAGCCCTGGTTTAACGTCATGTTAATCAATCACACATTTTTTCATACATAAATACATGCTCCTTTTGCAGTTTTCTTCCTATAAAGTACAAAAAAATACTTTCAAACGCATTTTTCTTATATTGATTACATGTCTATCGTGATGTATAGTGATATCATTTTATCGCCCAGCCCTGGTTTAACGTCATGTTAATCAATCACACATTTTTTCATACATAAATACATGCAACTTTTGCAGTTTTCTTCCTATAAAGTACAAAAAAATACTTTCAAACGCATTTTTCTTATATTGATTACATGTCTATCGTGATGTATAGTGATATCATTTTATCTCCCAGACCTGGTTTAACGTCATGTCAATCAATCACACATTTTTCATACATAAATACATGCTCCTTTTGCAGTTTCTTCCAATTAAGAAAAAAAATATATTTCATACACATTTTCTATTGATATCGATTATGTGTCTATTGTGATATATTGATATCATTTTATCTCCCAGCCCTGGTTTAACGTCACGTCAATCAATCACACTTTTTTTTATACATAAATACATGCTCCTTTTGCAGTTTTCTTTCCATAAAATAGAAAAAATACTTAAAATGCATATTTTATTGATTGCGATTATGTGTCTATTGTGATATATAGTGATATCATTTTTTCTCCCAGCCCTTGTTTACTGTCATGTCAATCAATCAGACTTTTTTCATACATAAATACACGCTCCTTTTGCAGTTTCTTCCTATAAAGTAGAAAAAATACTATAAAACGCATTTTTGATATGGATTACGTGTCTATTGTGGTATATATTTATATAATTTTATCGCCCAGCCCTGGTTTGACGTCATGTTAATCAATCACACATTTTTTCATACATAAATACATGCAACTTTTGCAGTTTTCTTCCTATAAAGTACAAAAAAATACTTTCAAACGCATTTTTCTTATATTGATTACATGTCTATCGTGATGCATAGTGATATCATTTTATCTCCCAGCCCTGGTTTAGTGTCATGTCAATCAATCACACTTTTTTCATATATAAATACATGCTCCTTTTGCAGTTTCTTCCACTTAGGAAAAAAAATATATTTCATACACATTTTCTATTGATATCGATTATGTGTCTATTGTGATATATAGATATCATTTTATCGCCCAGCCCTGGTTTAACGTCATGTTAATCAATCAGACTTTTTTCATACATAAATACATGCTCCTTTTGCACTTTTCTTCCTATAAAGTAGAAAAAATACTATAGAACACATTTTTGATATGGATTACATGTCTATTGTGGTATATATTGATATCATTTTATCGCCCAGCCCTGGTTTAACGTCATGTCAATCAATCAGATTTTTTTCATACATAAATACATGCAACTTTTGCAGTTTTCTTCCTATAAAGTAGAAAAAATACTATGAAATGCATTTTTTTATTGATATTGATTACGTGTCTATCAGGATTTATAGTGATATCATTTTATCTCCCCGCCCTGGTTTAACGTCATGTCAATCAATCACACTTTTTTCCTACATAAATACATGCTCCTTTTGCAGTTTTCTTCCTTTAAAGTAGAACAAATATATATCAAACACATTTTCTTATTGATATCGACTACCTGTCTATCTCGATATATTTATATAATTTTATCGCCCAGCCCTGGTTTAACGTCATGTTAATCAATCACACATTTTTTCATACATAAATACATGCAACTTTTGCAGTTTTCTTCCTATAAAGTACAAAAAAATACTTTCAAACGCATTTTTCTTATATTGATTACATGTCTATCGTGATGTATAGTGATATCATTTTATCTCCCAGCCCTGGTTTAACGTCATGTCAATCAATCACACTTTTTTCCTACATAAATACATGCTCCTTTTGCAGTTTTCTTCCTATAAAATAGAAAAAAATACTTTCAAATGCCTTTTTTATCGATATTGATTACATGTCTATCATGATTCATAGTGATATCATTTTATCTCCCAGCCCTGGTTTGATGTCATGTTAATCAATCACAATTTTTTCATACATAAATACATGCTCCTTTTGCAGTTTCTTCCTATGAAGAAAAACAAAAAACATTTTGAACGCATTTTTATTGATATCGAATACGTGTCTATTGTGATATACCGTGATATCATTTTATCGGCCAGACCTGGTTTAAAGTCATGTCAATCAATCACACTTTTTTTATACATAAATACATACTCCTTTTGCAGTTTTCTTTCCATAAAATAGAAAAAATACTTAAAATGCATTTTTTATTGATTGCGATTATGTGTCTATTGTGATATATAGTGATATCATTTTATCGGCCAGCCCTGGTTTAACGTCATGTCAATCAATCAGATTTTTTTCATACATAAATCCATGCTCATTTTGCAGTTTTCTTCCTATATAGTAGAAAAAATACTATCAAATGCATTTTTTTATTGATATTGATTACGTGTCTATCAGGATTTATAGTGATATCATTTTATCGACCAGACCTGGTTTAAAGTCATGTCAATCAATCACACTTTTTTCCTACATAAATACATGCTCCTTTTGCAGTTTCTTCCAATTAAGAAAAAAAAAAATATTTCATACACATTTTCTATTGATATCGATTATGTGTCTATTGTGATATATAGATATCATTTTATCGCCCAGCCCTGGTTTAACGTCATGTCAATCAATAAGACTTTTTTCATGCATAAGTACATGCTCCTTTTGCAGTTTTCTTCCTATAAAGTAGAAAAAATACTATAGAACGCATTTTTTATATGGATTACATGTCTGTTGTGGTATATTGATATCATTTTATCGGCCAGCCCTGGTTTAATGTCATGTCAATCAATCACACATTTTTTCATACATAAATACATGCAACTTTTGCAGTTTTCTTCCTATAAAGGACAAAAAAATACTTTCAAACGCATTTTTCTTATATTGATTACATGTCTATCGTGATGTATAGTGATATCATTTTATCTCCCAGCCCTGGTTTAATCTCATGTCAATCAATCACACTTTTTTCATACATAAATACATGCTCCTTTTGCAGTTTCTTCCAATTAAGAAAAAAAACAACATTTTGAACGCATTTTTATTGATATCGAATACGTGTCTACTGTGATATACTGTGATATCATTTTATCGGCCAGCCCTGGTTTAATGTCATCTCAATCAATCACACTTATTTCATACATAAATACATGCTCCTTTTGCAGTTTTCTTCCTATATAGTACAACAAATACTATCAAATGCATTTTTTTAATTGATATTGATTACGTGTCTATCAGGATTTATAGTGATATCATTTTATCGCCCAGCCCTGTTTTAACGTCATGTCAATCAATCACACTTTTTTCATACATAAATACATGCAACTTTTGCAGTTTTCTTCCTATAAAGTACAAAAAAATACTTTCAAATGCATTTTTCTTATATTGATTACATGTGTATCGTGATGTATAGTGATATCATTTTATCTCCCAGCCCTTTTTTAACATTATGTCAATCCCACTTTTTTCATACATAAATACATGCTCCTTTTGCGGTATTCATCCTATATAGTAGAAAAAAATACTATATATTTTTTATTGATATGGATTACGTGTCTATCGCGATATATAGTGATATCATGATTACATTACTTTACATTTCTGTGTGTGTGCTAGCGGCTTGCAGAGACAAGGATATTAGACGACTCTCCTTGTTTCTTCCATTTTGCTTTAGATAACTCAAAAAGCTCAGCAAATGTCGAAATCGGGATAACGGTCTGGATCGGGGATTTTTTTCACTATTAGTGGGTGGGACCTGGCGGAGGTTGTCCTCTCCAAGTCCTTTTCTAGTTGGAGAAGTAACCATGAACCTTGTCCTTCACTTCTCGGACCCGAAGCTCTGTTTACGTCCGAAGTCTTGCCGCGCAAAGAGGAAGTTGACATTTTGAAGAAAGGAGAAGCCGTCTAACCGGACGTGTGTTTTTTCCCAGGCTCTACTTGGAGCAGAGCGACTTCCACCAGCGCTTCTCCAAGGACGGCTTCATTGTGGACCGCTCCTCCCAGGCGGTCACCTGCCAGACTTTCCAGCTCACCTTGCGCTCCTGCCTCTACCCTCACATCCAGAAGCGCTACATCGAGTGCTGCGGGAACCTCATGAAGACGCTGAAGAAGGACTACAAGTAAGCGCAGATTTGGTCCTGCAACTGAAGGCCAATCCAAAGAAAAAGCAAATCGCAGAAGTCCTCGGCAAGTGTTTTTGGTCCTGGCTTGACAATACACTAGAACAGACCTCGGCAATCATTTTGACTTGGGGCGGTATAGCTCGGTTGGTAGAGTGGCCGTGCCAGCAACTTGGGGGTTGCAGGTTCGATTCCCACTTCCGCCATCCTAGTCACTGCCGTTGTGTCCTTGGGCAAGACACTTTACCCACCTGCTCCCAGTGCCACCCACACTGGTTTAAATATTGGGTTTCACTGTGTAAAGTGCTTTAAGTCACTAGAGAAAAGCGCTATATAAATATAATTCACACAATTCACTTCACTTAAGGGGCCAAATTATGAGAAATAATGTGTCTATTTGTAGAAACAAAACCTCACAATAGTGTCTTGTTGAATGCTAAAATCTTTATAACAGACCGCCTTACAAAACTGAATGGAATATTAGTTTTTTTTTACTAAATGACACGCCCATAATGTACAAACCCCGTTTCCATATGAGTTGGAAAATTGTGTTAGATGTAAATATAAACGGAATACAATGATTTGCAAATCCTTTTCAACCCATATTCAGTTGAATATGCGACAAAGACAACATATTTGATGTTCAAACTGATAAACTTTTTTTTTTTTTTGCAAATAATCATTAACTTTAGAACTTGATGCCAGCAACGCATGACAAAGAAGTTGGGAAAGGTGGCAATAAATACTGATAAAGTTAAGGAATGCTCATCACTTATTTGGAACACCCTACAGGTGTGCAGGCTAATTGGGAACAGGTGGGTGCCATGATTGGGTATAAAAACAGCCTCCCAAAAAATGCCCAGTCTTTCACAAGAAAGGATGGATCGAGGTACACCCCTTTGTCAACTACCATGAATTGATTAACGTGGACCCCGACTTAAACAAGTTGAAAAACTTATTCGGGTGTTACCATTTAGTGGTCAGTTGTACAGAATATGTTCTGTACTGTGCAATCTACTAATAAAAGTTTCAATCAATCAATCAATCAAACTGCATGAGCAAATATTCAAACAGTTTAAGAACGTTTCTTAATGTGCAATTGCAAGATAATTAGTGATTTCCACATCTACAGTCCATAATATCATCAAAAGGTTCAGAGAATCTGGAGAAATCACTCAACGTAAGCGGCATGGCCGGAAACCAACATTGAATGACCGTGACCTTCGATCCTTCAGACGGCACTGTATCAAAAACCGACATCAATCTCTAAAGGATATCACCACATGGGCTCAGGAACACTTCAGAAAACCACTGTCACTAAATACAGTTGGTCGCTACATCTGTAAGTGCAAGTTAAAGCTCTACTATCCAAAGCGAAAGCCATTTATCAACAACATCCAGAAACGCCGCCGGCTTCTCTGGGCCCGAGATCATCTAGGATGGAATGATGCAAAGTGGAAAAGTGTTCTTTGTTCGGACGAGTCCACCTTTCAAATTGTTTTGGAAATATTCGACATCGTGTCATCCGGACCAAAGGAGAAGCGAACCATCCAGACTGTTATCGACGCAAAGTTCAAAAGCCAGCATCTGTGATGGTATGGGGGTGCATTAGTGCCCAAGGCATGGGTAACTTACACATCTGTGAAGGCACCATTAATGCTGAAAGGTACATACAGGTTTTGGAACAACATATGCTGCCATCTAAGCGCTGTCTTTTTCATGGACGCCCCTGCTTATTTTAGCAAGATGGATGGATCGAGGTACACCCCTTTGTCAACTACCATGAATTGATTTACGTGGACCCCGACTTAAACAAGTTGAAAAACTTATTCGGGTGTTACCATTTAGTGGTTAGTTGTACAGAATATGTTCTGTACTGTGCAATCTACTAATAAAAGTTTCAATCAATCAATCAATCAATCAATCAAACTGCATGAGCAAATATTCAAACAGTTTAAGAACGTTTTTTAATATGCAATTGCAAGATAGTTAGCGATTTCCACATCTGCAGTCCATAATATCATCAAAAGGTTCAGAGAATCTGGAGAAATCACTCAACGTAAGCGGCATGGCCGGAAACCAACATTGAATGACCGTGACCTTTGATCCTTCAGACGGCACTGTATCAAAAACCGACATCAATCTCTAAAGGATATCACCACATGGGCTCAGGAACACTTCAGAAAACCACTGTCACTAAATACAGTTGGTCGCTACATCTGTAAGTGCAAGTTAAAGCTCTACTATCCAAAACGAAAGCCATTTATCAACAACATCCAGAAACGCCGCCGGCTTCTCTGGGCCCGAGATCATCTAGGATGGAATGATGCAAAGTGGAAAAGTGTTCTTTGGTTGGACGAGTCCACATTTCAAATTGTTTTGGAAATATTCGACATTGTGTCATCCGGACCAAAGGAGAAGCGAACCATCCAGACTGTTATCGACGCAAAGTTCAAAAGCCAGCATCTGTGATGGTATGGGGGTGCATTAGTGCCTAAGGCATGGGTAACTTACACATCTGTGAAGGCACCATTAATGCTGAAAGGTACATACAGGTTTTGGAACAACATATGCTGCCATCTAAGCGCTGTCTTTTTCATGGACGCCCCTGCTTATTTTAGCAAGATGGATGGATCGAGGTACACCCCTTTGTCAACTACCATGAATTGATTTACGTGGACCCCGACTTAAACAAGTTGAAAAACTTATTCGGGTGTTACCATTTAGTGGTCAGTTGTACAGAATATGTTCTGTACTGTGCAATCTACTAATAAAAGTTTCAATCAATCAATCAATCAATCAAACTGCATGAGCAAATATTCAAACAGTTTAAGAACGTTTCTTATTGTGCAATTGCAAGATAATTAGTGCTTTCCACATCTACAGTCCATAATATCATCAAAAGGTTCAGAGAATCTGGAGAAATCACTCCACGTAAGCGGCATGGCCGGAAACCAACATTGAATGACCGTGACCTTTGATCCTTCAGACGGCACTGTATCAAAAACCGACATCAATCTCTAAAGGATATCACCACATGGGCTCAGGAACACTTCAGAAAACCACTGTCACTAAATACAGTTGGTCGCTACATCTGTAAGTGCAAGTTAAAGCTCTACTATCCAAAGCGAAAGCCATTTATCAACAACATCCAGAAACGCCGCCGGCTTCTCTGGGCCCGAGATCACCTAGGATGGAATGATGCAAAGTGGAAAAGTGTTCTTTGGTCTGACGAGTCCACATTTCAAATTGTTTTGGAAATATTCGACATCGTGTCATCCGGACCAAAGGAGAAGCGAACCATCCAGACTGTTATCGACGCAAAGTTCAAAAGCCAGCATCTGTGATGGTATGGGGGTGCATTTGTGCCCAAGGCATGGGTAACTTACACATCTGTGAAGGCTCCATTAATGCTGAAAGGTACATACAGGTTTTGGAACAACACATGCTGCCATATAAGCGCTGTCTTTTTCATGGACGCCCCTGCTTATTTTAGTAAGACAATGCCAAGCCACATTCAGCACGTGTTACAACAGCATGGCTTCGTAAAAAAAGAGTGCGGGTACTTTCCTGGCCCGCCTGCAGTCCAGACCTGTCCTCATCGAAAATTATGAAGCGTAAAATACGACAGCAGAGAGCCGAGACTGTTGAACGACTGAAGCTTTACATAAAACAAGAATGGGAAAGAATTCCACTTTCAAAGCTTCAACAATTAGTTTCCTCAGTCCCCAAACGTTTATTGAGTGTTGTTAAAAGAAAAGATGATGTAACACAGTGGTGAACATGCCCTTTCCCAACTACTAGATCAATTTCATATATATTTGTCGATTTTACATTTGAACTATTATTGTTGTTTTATGCTCTTTTGTCAAAGACAACTTGGTTTTTATATGGAAACTGCACAATATATGCAATATTTACCACATAAAACATTTTAAAGTGAATTTTTTTAACCAATTGGAGCTTTGAAAACAATTATTATAACATGGATTTTTTTGTCATATTTTTTGTTTTGAGCAATGGCAAAAAATACTTTAAATTGTATTTATTTACTAGCAAGCTGGACTCGCTTTGATCAACATTTTGAATTCTAAGAAAGACAAAACTCAAATCGAATTAAAAAATCCAAGAAAATATTTTAAAGATTTGGTCTTCACTTCTTTAAATAAATTCATTTACTTGTTGTACTTTGCTTTTTATAACTTTCAGAAAGACAATTTTAGAGAAAAAATACAACCTTAAAAATTATTTTGGATTTTTAAACACATATACCATTTTACCTTTTAATTTCCTGCCCTTATGTGGGCCTACCGAGGATGTCGTAGTGGTTTGTGCAGCCCTTTGAGACACTAGTGATTTAGGGCTATATAAATAAACATTGATTGATTGATTGATGACTTTGGCATGTGTTGCAGCCATGAAATTCTAAGTTAGTTATTATTTGCAAAAAAAAAAAAAAAATAGTTTATGAGTTTGAACATCAAATATCTTGTCTTTCAACTGAATATGGGTTGAAAAGGATTTGCAAATCATTGTATTCCGTTTATATTTACATCTAACACAATTTCCCAACTCATATGGAAACGGGGTTTGTATTTACCATTTATACAACATGACAACTTCACTGGGTTTGAGCTTTGTACACCCCTTGTAAGCGGGGGTTTGAAACCATTTCCCACCTGTACTTTGGCTCCGACCCCAGGCTGCTGGAGTACCTCCAAGCCATGAGGAACTACTTCCTGCTGGAGGCCGGAGACACCATGTACGACTTCTACACAGCCATCTTCGACAAGGTGCGGGAGAAGGAGACCTGGCAGCAGCCGGCCTTCCTCAACGCCCAGCTGCAGGAGGCCGTGGGGCAGCGCTGCCCGGAGGACAGCAGCAGGTACTGCCGTCTTGGAAGGTCTGAACCACCCCGGCTGGTTTGAGTAAGTCCTGTTCTTTCCTCTCGTAAGGTTGTCAATCTTCTTGGAGACTATGGACCCGGCCCGGAAAAAACATCCCGTCAACAATCTGGAAGTACTGACCCTCAGCTACAAGGTAGATATAGTAAAAGTATAGTGGACAGTTTTTTTTAGTTTGCAGGATTCATAAACCAATACATGCTGAAGAGCCAAAGCTGAACTGAAATGCTAACAGTTCGCTCTCTGGCTAGATAGCAACATGTTAATTAGTGAGTAAATGGTAAATGGGTTGTACTTGTATAGCGCTTTTCTACCTTCAAGGTACTCAAAGCGCTTTGACACTATTTCCACATTCACACACTGATGGAGGGAGCTGCCATGCAAGGCCCTAACCACGAACCATCAGGAGCAAGGGTGAAGTGTCTTGCTCAAGGACACAACAGGCGTGACGAGGTTGGTAGAAGGTGGGGATTGAACCAGGAACCCTCAGGTTGCTGGCACGGCCACTCTCCCAACCCCCGCCACGCCGTAACAAAAATATGAGCAAAAATTTGCTAAAACAGCTGGCATGCTAACATTGATTGATTGATTGATTAAGACTTTTATTAGTAGATTGCAAAGTACAGTACATATTCCGTACAATTGACCACTGAATGGTAAAAACCTGACTAAGTTTTTCAACTTGTATAAGTCCGAGTCCACGTTCATCAATTCATTACACTGCTAACATACTATCAATTGCATGCTAATTGTTAGCATTAGTGAAATACCATAATACAAACTGCTGAATTCACAAAAAAAAAAGCTAGCATGCTAAAATGACAACAGTAACATGCGTCAAATACTAATATATATTACTCGGAGGTGTATATTTTAATATGCTAGCATGCATCAAGGACTAAAATATGACTTGGGTGTACGCTGACAAAATTAGCTAGAAAACAAAAAAACGTTAACACGCTAAGGCAGGGGTGCCCATTACGTCGATCGCGAGCTACCAGTGGACCGCGGGGGGTGTGTCAGTTGATCTCCAGCCAGGCTTTTAAAAAAAATAGACCTAAAAATTAGTGATCATCAATCTTCACCAAGACGTCACTTAAATGACATTCACGGTACCGGAGGGTCTTGTGAGATGACGCTGGCTGCTGCAAGATCATTATTATGAAAATATGACCGAGAGGAAGGCGAGAAACACTTTTTATTTCAACAGACTCTCGCGCCGTACCTTCCGTCAAAACTCTAAAGGCCGACTGCACATTTCCTATCTTCACAATAAAAGCCCTGCTTCATGCTGCCCGCGCTAACTAAATACAGAGTCTCGGAAAACTGGCGTGCACAAGCAATCCCTCAGAAAGCTGGCGTGCACATCACTTGTGCACGCCAGCTTTCCGAGACTCTTATTTTGTTAGCGCAGGCAGCATGAAGCAGGGCTTTTATTGTGAAGATAGGAAATGTGCAGTCGGCCTTTAGAGTTTTGACGAAAGTCTGTTGAAATAAAAAGTGTTTCTCGCCTTCCTCTCTGTCATTTTTTCATAATAATGAACTGGCAGCAGCCAGCGTCATCTCACAAGACCCTCGGGTGCCGTGAATGTCAATCAAGCAAGCTACGGAATTTGCCGCCAATGTTTTTCTTGTAAAGTGTATGGAAGCTGGATGAATTAGATGCCAAAAACCAACCACTTTCATGTGGTATTGTACAGAAAGGACAACTTTTTTTCTCCTCCATTTGAAAATGTGGGCGTTATCATCATTACTGTCTGATTCCAATCAATGCAAGTCATCAGAATCAGGTAATACACCAACTTATATTCTTGTCTTTGTGAAAGACATCTATATGTGTTACACATGCTTGTATTATCATTAAACACATTTAACTTGTTTACAAAAATGTCTCTTTCATAAATAAATAAATATAAATGATATATATAAATGAGGTAGATCCCCTCGAGTTGGTCAATTGAAAAGTAGCTCGCCTGCAGAAAAAGTGTGGGCACCCCTGCGCTAAGGTATCATTCGTCAAGTAACACAATAGTTGATGCTGAGGTGTATACCTGCAAAATTAACAAAAAAGCTAGCACGATAATATTATAATGTTGACATGCCAACTGTAACATGCGTCAAGTACTAAAATATATTACTCTGAGGTGTGTACCTGAAAAAATTGTTCAAAATGCTAGCATGGTAACATTAGCATGCATCAATTACTAAAATGTGTTTAAGGTGTATACCTGCAAATGAACAGAAATGCGAGCGTGATAATATTAGAATGTTGAAATGCTAACTGTAGCGTCACAAATCAAAATATATTACTCTGTGGTGTGTGCCTTGAAAATGTGTTTAAAATGTTAGCAGGGTAACATTAGCATGCATCAAGGACTAAGATATAACTTTGCTGTATGCCTACAAAATTAACTAAAAAAGTTAAAATAAAAAAGCTAGCATCCTACCGTTAACACGCTAAGGTATTATTCGTCAAGTAATACAATATTTGACGTTGAGGTGTATACCTGCAAAATTAACAACAATGCTAATACGATAATATAAGAATGTTGCAATGCTAACTGTAACATGCATCAAGTAGTAAAATATATTACTCTGAGGTGTGTACCTGAAAATTTTTAAAAAAAAGGACTAAAATATGAAAAAAAAAACAAAAAACTAGCACACTAAAGTTAACATGCTATGGTATCATTTGTCAATTAACAAGCAACAGGTGTATACCTGCAAAAGAACAAAAAAGCTTGCATGATAATATTAAGAATGTTGAAATGCTAACTGTAACAAGGACCAAAATATATTACTCTGTGGTATGTGCCTGAAAAAAACATGTTTAAAATGCTAGCATAATAACATTAGCATGCATCAAGTACCAAAATAGGACTTGGGTGTAACCGTCAAATTTAGCTATAAAAAAGTTAGCATACTAACGTTAACACGCTAAAGTATCATTTGTCAAATAACACAATGTTTGACGCTGAGGTGTATACCTGCAAAATGAACAAAAAAGCTAGCATGTTAATATTAGAATAATTACATGCTAACTGTAACATGCATCAAGTACTAAAATATATTACTCTGTAGTGTGTACCTGAAAACATGTGTTGAAAATGCTAGCATGATAACATTAGCTTGCCTCAAGTACAAAAGTAGGACTTGGGTGTTAGCGACAAAATTAGCTACAAAGAAAAAAAAAGCTAGCATACTAAAATAACACTAAAATATCATTTGTCAAGTAACAAAATATTTCACGCTGAGATGTATACCTGCGAAATTAATTTCTTCATCAAGTAACTCAAAATTAACAAAAAAAGCTAGCACGATAATATTAGAATGTTGACATGCTAACTGTAACATGCGTCAAGTACTAAAACATATTACTCTGAGGTGTGTACCTGAATAAATTGTTCAAAATGCGAGCATGATAACATTACAATGCATCAATTACTAAAATATGACTAAGGTGTAAATATACCATATACTAAATATGACCTGCAAAATTAATAGAAATGCTAGCATGATAATATTACAATGCTAAAATGATAACTGTTACAGGGACCAAAATTATTACTCTGGTGTGTGCCTGAAAAAACATGTTTAAAATGCGAGCATGGTAATGTTAGCATGCATCAAGTACCAAAATATGACTTGTGTGTAACCGACAAAATTAGCTAAAAAAAAAAAAGCTAGCATACTAACGTTAACATGCTAAAGTATCATTCGTCAAGTAACAAAATATTTGACGCTGAGGTGTATACCTGCAAAATGAACAAAAAAAGCTAGCATGTTAATATTAGAATGTTGACATGCTAACTGTAACATGCGTCCAGTACTTAAATATATTACTCTGAAGTGTGTACCTGAATTTTTTGATACATTAGCATGTATCAATTACTAAAATATGACTAAGGTGTATACCTGCAAAATTAACAAAAATGCTAGCATGATAATATTAGAATGTTGAAATGCTAACTGTAACGTCATGTACCAAAATAAATTACTACTCTGTAGTGTGTGCCTTAAAAATGTGTTTAAAATGCTAGCATGGTAACATTAGCATGCATCAAGGACTAAAATATAACTTGGGTGTATCCCTACAAAATTAGCTCCAAATAAATTTTTTTTAGCATACTAACATTAGCATGCTAAGGTATCATTCGTCAAGTAACACAATTTGACGCTGAGGTGTATACCTGCAAAATGAACAAAAAAAGCTAGCATGTTAATATTAGAATGTTGACATGCTAACTGTAACATGCGTCCAGTACTTAAATATATTACTCTGAAGTGTGTACCTGAATTTTTTTTCAAAATGCTAGCATGGTAACATTAGCATGTATCAATTACTAAAATATGACTAAAGTGTATACATGCAAAATTAACAAAAATGCTACCATGATAATATTACAATGTTGAAATGCTAACTGTAACGTCACGTACCAAAATAAATTACTACTCTGTAGTTTGTGCCTTAAAAATGTGTTTAAAATGATAGCATGGTAACATTAGCATGCATCAAGGACTAAAACATAACTTGGGTGTATCCCTACAAAATTAGGTCGAAAAATTTTTTTTTTAGCATACTAACATTAGCATGCTAAGGTATCATTCGTCAAGTAACAAAATTTGACGCTGAGGTGTATACCTGCAAAATGAACAAAAAAAGCTAGCATGTTAATACTATAATGTTAACATGCTAACTGTAACATGCGTCCAGTACTTAAATATATTACTCTGAAGTGTGTACCTGAATTTTTTGATACATTAGCATGTATCAATTACTAAAATATGACTAAGGTGTATACCTGCAAAATTAACAAAAATGCTAGCATGATAATATTAGAATGTTGAAATGCTAACTGTAACGTCACGTACCAAAATAAATTACTACTCTGTAGTGTGTGCCTTAAAAATGTGTTTAAAATGCTAGCATGGTAACATTAGCATGCATCAAGGACTAAAATATAACTTGGGTGTATCCCTACAAAATTAGCTCCAAATAATTTTTTTTTAGCATACTAACATTAGCATGCTAAGGTATCATTCGTCAAGTAACACAATTTGACGCTGAGGTGTATACCTGCAAAATGAACAAAAAAAGCTAGCATGTTAATATTAGAATGTTGACATGCTAACTGTAACATGTGTCCAGTACTTAAATATATTACTCTGAAGTGTGTACCTGAATTTTTTTTCAAAATGCTAGCATGGTAACATTAGCATGTATCAATTACTAAAATATGACTAAGGTGTACACCTGCAAAATTAACAAAAATGCTAGCATGTTAATACTATAATGTTGACATGCTAACTGTAACATGTGTCAAGTACTAAAATATATTACTCTGAGGTGTGTACCTGAATTTTTTTTCAAAATGCTAGCATGGTAACATTAGCATGTATCAATTACTAAAATATGACTAAGGTGTATACCTGCAAAATTAACAAAAATGCTAGCATGTTAATACTAAAATGTTGACATGCTAACTGTAACATGTGTCAAGTACTAAAATATATTACTCTGAGGTGTGTACCTGAATTTTTTTTCAAAATGCTAGCATGGTAACATTAGCATGTATCAATTACTAAAATATGACTAAGGTGTATACCTGCAAAATTAACAAAAATGCTAGCATGATAATATTACAATGTTGAAATGCTAACTGTAACGTCACGTACCAAAATAAATTACTACTCTGTAGTGTGTGCCTTAAAAATGTGTTTAAAATGCTAGCATGGTAACATTAGCATGCATCAAGGACTAAAATATAACTTGGGTGTATCCCTACAAGATTAGCTCAAAAAAAAAAAAATTAGCACACTAACATTAGCATGCTAAGGTATCATTCGTCAAGTAACAAAATTTGACGCTGAGGTGTATACCTGCAAAATGAACAAAAAAAGCTAGCATGTTAATATTAGAATGTTGACATGCTAACTGTAACATGCGTCCAGTACTTAAATATATTACTCTGAAGTGTGTACCTGAATTTTTTTCCAAAATGCTAGCATGGTAACATTAGCATGTATCAATTACTAAAATATGACTAAGGTGTATACCTGCAAAATTAACAAAAATGCTAGCATGTTAATACTATAATGTTGACATGCTAACTGTAACATGTGTCAAGTACTAAAATATATTACTCTGAGGTGTGTACCTGAATTTTTTTTCAAAATGCGAGCATGGTAACATTAGCATGTATCAATTACTAAAATATGACTAAGGTGTATACCTGCAAAATTAACAAAAATGCTAGCATGATAATATTACAATGTTGAAAGGCTAACTGTAACGTCACATACCAAAATAAATTACTACTCTGTAGTGTGTGCCTTAACAATTTGTTTAAAATGCTAGCATGGTAACATTAGCATGCATCAAGGACTACAAAAAAAAAAAAGTTAGCATACTAACATTAGCACGCTAAGGTATCATTCATCAAGTAACAAAATTTGACGCTAAGGTGTATACCTGCAAAATGAACAAAAAAAGCTAGCATGTTAATATTAGAATGTTGACATGCTAACTGTAACATGCGTCCAGTACTTAAATATATTACTCTGAAGTGTGTACCTGAATTTTTTTTCAAAATGCTAGCATGGTAACATTAGCATGTATCAATTACTAAAATATGACTAAGGTGTATACCTGCAAAATTAACAAAAATGCTAGCATGTTAATACTACAATGTTGACATGCTAACTGTAACATGTGTCAAGTACTAAAATATATTACTCTGAGGTGTGTACCTGAATTTTTTTTCAAAATGCGAGCATGGTAACATTAGCATGTATCAATTACTAAAATATGACTAAGGTGTATACCTGCAAAATTAACAAAAATGCTAGCATGATAATATTACAATGTTGAAAGGCTAACTGTAACGTCACGTACCAAAATAAATTACTACTCTGTAGTGTGTGCCTTAACAATTTGTTTAAAATGCTAGCATGGTAACATTAGCATGCATCAAGGACTACAAAAAAAAAAAAAGTTAGCATACTAACATTAGCACGCTAAGGTATCATTCATCAAGTAACAAAATTTGACGCTAAGGTGTATACCTGCAAAATGAACAAAAAAAGCTAGCATGTTAATATTAGAATGTTGACATGCTAACTGTAACATGCGTCCAGTACTTAAATATATTACTCTGAAGTGTGTACCTGATTTTTTTTTCAAAATGCTAGCATGGTAACATTAGCATGTATCAATTACTAAAATATACCTGCAAAATTAACAAAAATGCTAGCATGATAATATTACAATGTTAAAATGCTAACTGTAATGTCACGTACCAAAATAAATTACTACTCTGTAGTGTGTGCCTTAAAAATGTGTTTAAAATACTAGCATGGTAACATTAGCATACATCAAGAACTAAAATATAACTTGGGTGTATCCCCACAAAATTAGCTAAAAAAAAAAGCTAGCATACTAACATTAGCACGCTAAGGTATCATTCATCAAGTAACAAAATTTGACGCTAAGGTGTATACCTGCAAAATGAACAAAAAAAGCTAGCATGTTAATATTAGAATGTTGACATGCTAACTGTAACATGCGTCCAGTACTTAAATATATTACTCTGAAGTGTGTACCTGAATTTTTTTTCAAAATGCTAGCATGGTAACATTAGCATGTATCAATTACTAAAATATACCTGCAAAATTAACAAAAATGCTAGCATGATAATATTACAATGTTAAAATGCTAACTGTAATGTCACGTACCAAAATAAATTACTACTCTGTAGTGTGTGCCTTAAAAATGTGTTTAAAATACTAGCATGGTAACATTAGCATACATCAAGAACTAAAATATAACTTGGGTGTATCCCCACAAAATTAGCTAAAAAAAAAAGCTAGCATACTTACTTTAACACGCTAAGGTATCATTTGTCAAGCGACAAAATATTAGACGCTGAGGTGTATACTTGCAAAATTAACACCAGTGCTAGCATGCTCATTTTTGAATGTTGAAATGCTAACTATAACATGCTTCTACTCCCAAAGATATTATTCTTAGGTGTGTACCTGAAAACATTTGTTTAAAATGCTAGCTTACTAACATTAGCCTGCTAAGGTATCATTCGTCAAGTAACACAATATTAGACGCTGAGGTGTGTACCTGCAAAATGAACACATGATAGCATGCTAATATTAGAATGCTACTGATTGTGATTGTGTTGAAAAAAATTAGCTGCTGATGAATTATTCTAGATCACCATTGTTGGTCCTTGGTGGACACTTGATGGTCCTGGTTTTGAGGATTGCATCACCTCTTCTGCTCGTCAGGTTCCCTGGCCTGTGGACATTGTGATCAGCTCCGAGTGCCAGAAAATTTACAACCAGGTCTTCCTGCTGCTGCTGCAGATCAAGTGGGCCAAGTACAGTTTGGACACGCTTCGATTTAGTGGTAGGATGAGTTTCTTCTAACGTCCCCGCGGGTGCCGGGGAACCTGCTGGGACTTCTTTTAACTGGCCAATCCTTCCTGCGGTTGGAACTTTGCAGATTTCATGGACTTCACCAAGAAAGTGGAAGGGGAGGTGGCTGACTACGTGAAGGCCAAGGAGTCACTCAAGCAGCAGATTCATCGCATGTGTTTACTGAGAGTCAAACTCATGCACTTTGTCAACAGCCTGCACAATTACATCATGACCAGGGTGAGACCACTAAATCCTTCAGTCACATGACTCAAAGACACCACGGCATCCTTCAGTCACATAACTCAAAAACACCACGGCATCCTTCATTCACATGACTTAAAGACACCACTGCATCCCTCAGTCACATGACTTAAAAACACCACTGCATCCCTCAGTCACATGACTCAAAGACACAACTGCATCCCTCAGTCACATGACTTAAAGACACCACTGGATCTCTCAGTCACATGACTTAAAGACACCACTGCACCCCTCAGTCACATGACTTAGACACCACTGCATCCCTCAGTCACATGACTTAAAGACCCCACTGCATCCTTCAGTCAAATGACTCAAAGACACCACTGCATCCCTCAGTCACATGACTTAGACACCACTGCGTCCCTCAGTCACATGACTTAAAGACACCACTGCATCCTTCAGTCAAATGACTCAAAGACACCACTACATCCCTCAGTCACATGACTCAAAGACACCACTGCATCCCTCAGTCACATGACTTAAAGACACCACTGCATCCCTCAGTCACATGACTTAAAGACACCACTGCATCCTTCAGTCACATGACTTAAAGACACCACTGCATCTCTCAGTCACATGACTCAAAGACACCACTGCATCTCTCAGTCACATGACTTAAAGACACAACTACATCTCTCAGTCACATGACTCAAAGATACCACTGTCTCTCTCAATCACATGACTCAAAGACACCATTGCATCCCTCA
This sequence comes from Nerophis ophidion, assembly GCF_033978795.1. Classification (NCBI taxonomy): domain Eukaryota; kingdom Metazoa; phylum Chordata; class Actinopteri; order Syngnathiformes; family Syngnathidae; genus Nerophis; species Nerophis ophidion. The sequence continues at coordinate 32,004,220 of NC_084636.1, read as the reverse complement.
GTCACATGGCTTAAAGACACCACTGTAACCCTTAGTCACATGACTTAAAGACACCACTGCATCCCTCAGTCACATGACTTAGACACCACTGCGTCCCTCAGTCACATGACTTAAAGACACCACTGCATCCTTCAGTCAAACGACTCAAAGACACCACTACATCCCTCAGTCACATGACTTAAAGACACCACTGCATCCCTCAGTCACATGACTTAAAGACACCACTGCATCCTTCAGTCACATGACTTAAAGACACCACTGCATCTCTCAGTCACATGACTCAAAGACACCACTGCATCCCTCAGTCACATGACTTAAAGACACAACTACATCTCTCAGTCACATGACTCAAAGATACCACTGTCTCTCTCAATCACATGACTCAAAGACACCATTGCATCCCTCAGTCACATGGCTTAAAGACACCACTGCATCCCTCAGTCACATGACTTAAAGACACCACTGCATCCTTCAGTCACATGACTTAAAGACACCACTGCATCTCTCAGTCACATGACTCAAAGACACCACTGCATCCCTCAGTCACATGACTTAAAGACACAACTACATCTCTCAGTCACATGACTCAAAGATACCACTGTCTCTCTCAATCACATGACTCAAAGACACCATTGCATCCCTCAGTCACATGACTTAAAGACACCACTGTAACCCTTAGTCACTTGACTTTAAAAACACCAGTGTAACCCTCAGTCACATGACTTAAACACACCACTGCATCCCTTAGTCACATGACTTAAAGACACTAGTGCATCCCTCAGTCACATGACTTAAATACAACACTTCATCTCTCAGTCACATGACTCAAAGACACCACTGCATCCCTCAGTCACATGACTCAAAGACACCACTGCATCCCGCAGTCACATGACTCAAAGACACCACAATAAATGGGGTGGCGGACCACAATAAATGGGGTGGCGGACCACGGTAAATAGGGTGGCGGACCACGTTAAATGGGGTGGCGGACCACGTTAAATGGGGTGGCGGACCACGTTAAATGGGGTGGCGGACCACATTAAATGGGGTGGCGGACCACAATAAATGGGGTGGCGGACCACGTTAAATGGGCTGGCGGACCACTTTAAATGGTTTGGCGGACCACATGAAATTAAGGTTCGGACCACATCGAATGGTTTTGCGGACCACGTTAAATTGAGTGGCAGGCCATTATAATGGTGTGCCGGACAACATTAAATGTCTTGGCAGACTACATAAAATAAGATTCGGTGGCGGGCCACATCAAGTGATGTTGCAGTTCACTTTAAATGATGTAGCAGGCCACTATGATTTACGTGGACCACGTTAAAGGATTTGGCGAGACAGATGTAGTTTGACATCTGTAATTTAAAGAGGCCAGTGCAGCCCTCAGCTCTGACCTTTTTAAAGAGACCAGGGTGCCCAATAAAAATGTTGTTTCTTTGTTTTTTCTTCTACCTGAGCTCAGATCCTGCACAGCACCGGACTGGAGTTCCAGCACCAGGTGCAGGAAGCCAAAGACCTGGACCAGCTGATCAAGATCCACTACAGATATTTGGCAACCATTCATGACCGCTGCTTGCTGAGGGAGAAGGTGAGGCCTGACCTGTCGCACCTGTGACATAATGTTTGATGTTGGCTCTACACCTTTATTACGTGGGTCTCAGAGGAGCATCAACATTTTATTTCTAAATATGGAACATCTCCTGAGGAACTAGGTCAAAATCTGACATTTCTCTTCATCACAATAACTCCTCTACTCCATTTTAGACACTTTTATGACACTTAAGGGATTCAATACTTTGTAAGGTTTCCTCCTGAAATATTGTCAACATTGAAATAAAAAAAAAAAATTCCCGTAGATTATAGTTGAGACATTTGTCAAGATAGATGACATCACTTCCTCCTAGATGTCACAGAAAATATGAGAATGTGTGAGCTGCTGCCTCACCTTCTTCCTTTATATAACCATCTCATACTTGTCAAGATATTTACACAAAGTTAGCATTTTTCTGCCTTCACGTCCGTCCATCTCTGTCACGTCGTTATCTTTTATTGTGGGGCGGTATAGCTCGGTTGGTAGAGCGGCCGTGCCAGCAACTTGAGGGTTGCAGGTTCGATTCCCGCGTCCGCCATCCTAGTCACTGCCGTTGTGTCCTTGGGCAAGACACTTTACCCATGCCACCCACACTGGTTTAAATGTAAAAATTAGATCAATCAATCAATCAATCAATCAATGTTTATTTATATAGCCCCAAATCACAAATGTCTCAAAGGACTGCACAAATCATTACGACTACAACATCCTCGGAAGAACCCACAAAAGGGCAAGGAAAACTCACACCCAGTGGGCAGGGAGAATTCACATCCAGTGGGACGCCAGTGACAATGCTGACTATGAGAAACCTTGGAGAGGACCTCAGATGTGGGCAACCCCCCCCCCCCTCTAGGGGACCGAAAGCAATGGATGTCGAGCGGGTCTAACATGATACTGTGAAAGTTCAATCCATAGTGGCTCCAACACAGCCGCGAGAGTTCAGTTCAAGCGGATCCAAGACAGCAGCGAGAGTCCCGTCCACAGGAAACCATCTCAAGCGGATCAGCAGCGTAGAGATGTCCCCAACCGATACAGGCGAGCGGTCCATCCTGGGTCCCGACGAGCGATCCATCCTGGGTCTCGACTCTGGACAGCCAGTACTTCATCCATGGTCATCGGACCGGACCCCCTCCACCAGGGAGGGGGGGACATAGGAGAAAGAAAAGAAGCGGCAGATCAACTGGTCTAAAAAGGAGGTCTATTTAAAGGCTAGAGTATACAGTTGAGTTTTAAGGTGAGACTTAAATGCTTCTACTGAGGTAGCATCTCGAACTGTTACCGGGAGGGCATTCCAGAGTACTGGATATTGGGTTTCACTATGTAAAGCGCTTTGAGTCACTAGAGAAAAAGCGCTATATAAATATAATTCACTTCACTTCATTTCACATCTGATTGGATCACAGAACATGAAACTCGTGGCCTTTCTTGAACAAACCCTTGTCGAGCAACTTCATCGTTACAGTCGAGAAAACAAACAAAATAAGACAGGCGAGACACCGGGAAGAAGGACAAAAACTGGAATGCCCTGAGGGAAAAGGGAGGTTGAGGAGACATGCCTCATGCCGCAGTAGGCGACCAGCACGAAAGGGAAGTGGTTCCGTTTAGGGCTGCGATTAACACTGTGGCGCAGACCCGGGAAGAATTCTCACGAGAACTGAAATAAATGTCTCGTCAGATAGATAAATAAACATATTTGGTGAGAGTTATTGACAATGAGAGTATTTTTGATTCTTAAATGATTTTCATTTTGATTTTTATAGATACCTTTTCTCATGCTGGGCAAAAGAGATGCTTTGCTAATTAATTGATCACAAAATATTTGTATTTTATATGTCGAGATGTCCGATAATATCGGTCCATCTTTCATCTTCTCTTTCCTTTGCCAGGTCAGTTTCGTCAAGGAAGCCATCATGAAGGTGCTCAATCTGGTCCTCATCTTCTCGGACCGATGGCAGGCCGGGTTCGGCGCGTGGAAGTAGGAGCTCGCGGCAAAAACGACACCAAAGTACCATTTCATGTCGTCGTTGACGTAATTACGTGCATTTTCCCCAGGATCGAGTCCATTTACAAGATGGAGTCCGACTTCAAGAACTGCCACATGTTCCTAGTGACGATCCTCAATAAAGCTGTGTGTCGAGGCTCCTTCCCTCACCGTAAGCAACCTTCCGGCTTGTTTGGACTCCTTCATGCAGACCTGAGATGACAATGGTTGGTTGTTCTGTGCACAGTGGAGTCCCTGGCCCTCTCGCTGATGGCCGGCTTTGAGCAGTGCTGACAGTAAGTAGCACTCCAAGTCTGCTCCACATCTTCTTCTTCTTCATAATGTCAGCCACATAAAATCCTGCACTCCATCTTTTGGTACCGCGGATTGCTACTCCTGAACTTGTACAGGTATGGGATTAGAGGAGTGGCCTTGTCTTGGCTCCAGATTGACCTGAAGAACAGATCCTAGTACGTCCACAGCAATGGCACTGATGCCCACTTGGGCCCTTATCTATATTAAAGACTTTTTACTTTCAAAACTATTTGATTGTATTCGCTGATGACACCAACATACTTAGTAAGAGGGGCTGTCCAAACTACTCAACCTCTTCAATTTGCCCCCGGGAAGGCGTGATTTGTTCAACGAAGAACCCCCCATACTTGCCAACCCTCACAATTTTCCCGGGAGACTCCCAGTGCCCCTCCCGAAAATCTCCCGGGGCAACCATTCTCCCGAATTTCTCCTGAATTCCACCCGGACAACAATATTGGGGGCGTGCCTTTAGCGTCCTGTCTCACCTGAAAAGGAGACTATTATATCCATAGGTTGATCTATAACCCATAAAGTAGGCAGGCCCACAGCTACAGTGGGGCAAAAAAGTATTTAGTGCAAGTTCTCCCACTTAAAATGATGACATCCATCCATCCATTTTCTACCGCTTATTCCCTTTCGGGGTCGCGGGGGGGCGCTGGCGCCTATCTCAGCTACAATCGGGCGGAAGGCGGGGTACACCCTGGACAAGTCGCCACCTCATCGCAGGGCCAACACAGATAGACAGACAACATTCACACACTAGGGCCAATTTAGTGTTGCCAATCAACCTATCCCCAGGTGCATGTCTTTGGAAGTGGGAGGGGCCTATCCCCAGGTGCATGTCCTTGGAAGTGGGAGGAAGCCGGAGTACCCGGAGGGAACCCACGCATTCACGGGGAGAACATGCAAACTCCACACAGAAAGATCCCGAGCCTGGATTTGAACCCAGGACTGCAGGACCTTCGTATTGTGAGGCAGACGCACTAACCCCTCTGCCACCTGTAATTTTTATCATAGTGAAGTGAAGTGAATTATATTTATATAGCGCTTTTCTCAAGTGACTCAAAGTGCTTTTACATAGTGACACCCAATATCTAAGTTACAATTAAACCAGTGTGGGTGGCACTGGGAGCAGGTGGGTAAAGTGTCTTGCCCAAGGACACAACGGCAGTAACTAGGATGGCACAAGTGGGAATCGAACCTGCAACCCTCAAGTTGCTGGCACAGCCACTCTACCAACCGAACCATACCGCCCCATCATAGGTACACTTCAACTGTTACAGACAGAATGTGAAAAAAAAATCCAGGAATTTTTGATAATTTATTTGTAAATTATGGTGGAAAATAAGTATTTGGTCAACCATTCAAAGCTCTCATTGATGGAAGGAGGTTTTGGCTCAAAATGTCACGATACATGGCCCCATTCATTCTTTCCTTAACACGGATCGATCGTCCTGTCTCCTTAGCAGAAAAACAGCCCCAAAGCATGATGTTTCCACCCCCATGCTTCACAGTAGGTGTGGTGTTCTTGGGATGCAACTCAGTAGTCTTCTTCCTCCAAACACGACGAGTTGAGTTTATACCAAAATGGATACATGGATGATACAGCAGAGGATTGGGAGAATGTCATGTGGTCAGATGAAACCAAAATAGAACTTTTTCGTCTAGCTCTTCCCGGGGGATCCCGAGGCGTTCCCAGGCTAGCCGGGAGACATAGTCTTCCCAACGTGTCCTGGGTCTTCCCCGTGGCCTCCTACCGAAACACCTCCCTAGGGAAGTGTTCAGGTGGCATCCTGACCAGATGCCTGAACCACCTCATCTGGCTCCTCTCCATGTGGAGGAGCAGCGGCTTTACTTTGAGTTCCTCCCGGATGGCAGAGCTTCTCACCCTATCTTTAAGGGAGGAAACTCATTCGGGCCGCTTGTACCCGTGATCTTGTCTTTTCGGTCATAACCCAAAGCTCATGACAATATGTGAGGATGGGAACGTAGATCGACCAGTAAATTGAGAGCGGGCGAGGACCATAGACTCGGACTTCTCATCTCAGCCGCTTCACACTCGGTTGCGAACCGATCCAGTGAAATCTGAAGATCCTGGCCAGACGAAGCCATCAGGACCACATCATCTGCAAAAAGCAGAGATCTAATCCTGCAGCCAACAAACCCAATCGCCTCAACGCCTTGACTGCGCCTAGAAAATCTGTCCATAAAAGTTATGAACGGAATCGGTGACAAACGGCAGCCTTGGCGGAGTCCAACCCTCACTGGAAACGTGTCCGACTTACCAAGCTCTTGACACCGACAGACAGTCCGATACCCCATACTCACTGAGCACTCCCCACAGGACTTTCTGAGGGACACAGTCGAATGCCTTCTCCAAGTCCACAAAGCACATGTAGACTGGTTGGGAAAACTACCATGCATCCTCAAGGACCCTGCCGAGAGTTTAGATCTGGTCCACAGTTCCACGACCAGGACAAAAACCACACTGTTCCTCCTGAATCCGAGGTTTGACTATCCGGCGTAGCCTCCTCTCCAGTACACCTGAATAGACCTTACCGGGAAGGCTGAGGAGTGTGATCCCATGATAGTTGGAACACACCCTTGGGTTCCCCTTCTTAAAGAGAGGAACCAGCAACCCGGTCTGCCAATCCAGAGGCACCGTCCCTGATGTCCACGCGATGCTGCAGAGTTCCAAAATATTGGAGAAAATAATTTCGGTTCATCCAGGACAGCTCGAATTTTGTTGTTCAGTCTTCTCCATTGAACACGATGTCCGAAAGGATTTACTCATTCATGAACGGATTATCTTCTGCATTTGACCCATGACCCTTGATCACCCCCTGGGAGGTGAGGGGAACAGTGGGCGCCCGAGAATCATTTTTGGTGTTTAACCCCCAATTCCAACCCTTGATGCTGACTGCCAAGCAGGGAGTTAATGGGTCCCATTTTTTTTGTCTTTGGTATGACTCGGCCAGGGTTTGAACTCACAACCTACCGATCTCAGGGCGGACGCTCTAACCACTAGGCCACTGAGTAGTGTAAGACTAGATGTAACCAATCTAAGTCTAAGACTAGATGTGACCAATCTAAGTCTAAGACTAGATGTGACCAATCTAAGTCTAAGACTAAATGGGATCAATCTAAGTCTAAGATTAGATGTGAACGATTTAAGTCTAAGAGTAGATGTGACCAATTTAAGTCTAAGACTAAATGTGACCAACCCTGAGTCTAAGACTAGATCAGACCAATCTAAATGTAAGACTTGATCAAACCAATCTAAGTCTAAGACTAAATGTGACCAACCCTGAGTCTAAGACTAGATCGGACCAATCTAAGTCTAAGATTTGATCAAACCAATCTAAGTCTAAGACTAGATGTGACCAATCTAAGTCTAAGACTAAATGGGATCAATCTAAGTCTAAGATTAGATGTGAACGATTTAAGTCTAAGAGTAGATGTGACCAATTTAAGTCTAAGGCTAAATGTGACCAACCCTGAGTCTAAGACTAGATCAGACCAATTTAAATGTAAGACTTGATCAAACCAATCTAAGTCTAAGACTAAATGTGACCAACCCTGAGTCTAAGACTAGATCAGACCAATCTAAATGTAAGACTTGATCAAACCAATCTAAGTCTAAGACTAAATGTGACCAACCCTGAGTCTAAGACTAGATCGGACCAATCTAAGTCTAAGATTTGATCAAACCAATCTAAGTCTAAGACTAGATGTGACCAATCTAAGTCTAAGACTAAATGGGATCAATCTAAGTCTAAGATTAGATGTGAACGATTTAAGTCTAAGAGTAGATGTGACCAATTTAAGTCTAAGACTAAATGTGACCAACCCTGAGTCTAAGACTAGATCAGACCAATCTAAATGTAAGACTTGATCAAACCAATCTAAGTCTAAGACTAAATGTGACCAACCCTGAGTCTAAGACTAGATCAGACCAATCTAAATGTAAGACTTGATCAAACCAATCTAAGTCCAAGACTAAATGTGACCAACCCTGAGTCTAAGACTAGATCGGACCAATCTAAGTCTAAGATTTGATCAAACCAATCTAAGTCTAAGACTAGATGTGACCAATCTAAGTCTAAGACTAAATGGGATCAATCTAAGTCTAAGATTAGATGTGAACGATTTAAGTCTAAGAGTAGATGTGACCAATCTAAGTCTAAGATTTGATCAAACCAATCTAAGTCCAAGACTAGATTGGACCAATCTATGGGGGTTAAATCAGTGGTCCCCAACCTTTTTGTATCCGCGGACCGGTCAACGCTTAATAATTGGTCCCGCGGCCCGGGTGGAGGAGGGCTAGGTTTTCCTTTTTCTTAATTTATTTTTTATTTTTTTTATTTGTCATGAAAAAGGGACGTTTTTGTCATGAAAAATGGAGGTTTTTGTGGTTGGTGCACTAATTGTAAGTGTATATTGTGTTTTTGATGTTGATTTAGTGGAAAAAAAATTAATAATTAATAAATTAATAAAAAATTATTCTGCGGCCCGGTACCAATCGGGCCGCGACCCGGTGGTTGGGGACTACTGCGTTAAATCACCAAAAATGATTCCCGGGCGTGGCCACCACTGCTGCTCACTGCTCCCCTCCCTGGTATGATCAAGGGTGAGAGGTCAAATGCAGAGAATAATTTCGCCACACATAGTGTGTGTGTGACAAACATTGGTAATTTAACTTTAAGTCTAAGACTATATTGGACTAATCTAAGTCAAAGACTAGATCTGACCAATCTCAGTCTAAGACTAAATGTGACCAACCCTAAGTCTAAGACTAGACGTGACCAATCTAAGTCTAAGACTATATGTGACCAATCAACGTCTAGAACTAAATGTGACCTATATAAGTCTAAATGTGAACAATCTAAGTCTAAGACTAGATGTGACCAATCTAACTCTAAGACTAGATGTGACCAATCTAAGTCTAAATGTGACCAATGTAAGTCTAAAACTAGATGTGACCAACCCTAAGTCTAAGACTAGACAGAACCAATCTAAGTCTAGACCTAATGTGACCAATATAAGTCTAAATGTGACCAATCTAAGTCTAAGACGATATGTGACCAATCTAAGTCTAGAGCTAAATGTGACCAATCTAAGTCTAAATGTGACCAATGTAAGTCTAAAACTAGATGTGACCAATCTTAGTCTAACACTAAATGTGACCAATCTCGGTCTAAGACTAAATGTGACCAACCCTAAGTCTAAGACTAGACAGGACCAATCTAAGTCTAAGACTATATGTGACCAATCTAAATCTAGAACTAAATGTGACCAATATAAGTCTAAATGTGAACAATCTAAGTCTAAGACTAGATGTGACCAATCTAAGTCTAAGACTAGATGTGACTAATCTAAGTGTAAGACTAGATGTGATCAATCTAAATATAAGACTAGACGTGACTAATCCAACTCTAAGACTAGATGTGACCAATCTAAGTCTAAGACTAAATGTGACCAATCTAAGTCTAAGACTAAATGTGACCAATCTAAGACTAGATGTGACCAATCTAGGTCTAAGACTAGATGTGAATAATCTAACTCTAAGACTAGATGTGACCAATGTAAGTCTAAGACTAAATGTGAACAATCTAAGTCTAAGACTAAATGTGACCAATCTAAGTCTAAGACTAGATGTGACTAATCTAATAATAATAATAATAATAATGGATTAGATTTATATCACGCTTTTCTATTGTTAGATTGTGACCAATCTAAGACTAAGACTAGATGTGACCAGTCTAAGGCTAGATATGACCACTCTAAGACTAGATGTGACCAATCTAAGGCTAGATATGACCACTCTAAGACTAGATGCGACCAGTGTAAGACTAGATGTGACCAATCTAAGTCGTGTCCAATGTCTGAATAAATGAAACTTCAACTCTACTCAAGTCCTTTTGAAGACATTATGTACTCGCTCTTTCACAGTCAAAAAGGATCGTTCAGCATCAGTTATATTTTCCAAGTATGACGTGTAGAGTGGAACCTAGACCTATGAACCCCTCTGTTTGCAAACTTTTACATTGACAAACCTTCCCATGGAGCCAAACGCGAACCATGTCTCTGTGTACCATCGCTTCGCTCAGTCGCTCATTTTGTGTCGCGCCCGCAGGCAAAAAGCAGGGCGCAGCATTTTCGGAGGAGGCGGAGCTTTGTCCATGTTGCTTACTCAATGCGAGTCCCAAAAAGACAACAGTGCAACGTTACTGTGGAGTTAAAAAAACAAAGGCTACAGAACCCAAAACCAGTGAAATTGTCACGTTGTGTAAATGGTAAATAAAAACAGAATACAATGATTTAAAAATCATTTTCAACTTAAATAGACTGCAAAGACAAGATACGTAACGTTTCAACTGGTAAACTTTATTTATTGCATATATTTGTCATGATTCGCTACTTGGATCGTGTCATGTTCTGCACATAAGCCATGATATTACAGACCTTTGATCCCTCAGGCGGTACTGCATCAAAAAGCGACATCAGTGTGTAAAGGATATCACCACATGGGCTCAGGAACACTTCAGAAAACCACTTTCAGTAACTACAGTTTGTCGCTGCATCTTTAAGTGCAAGTTAAAACTCTACAATGCAAACCCAACGCCATTTATCAACAACACCCAGAAACGGCGCCGGCTTCGCTGGGCTCCAGCTAATCTAAGATGGACTGATGCAAAGTGGAAAAGTGTTCATTTGGTCTGACGAGTCTGATTCGCTACTTGGATCGTGTCATGTTCTGGTTTGGTTCTGTTTCCGTATCGTATCTTGTTAGTATTTTGTCTTCTTTAGTTTCTGTTTTGTTCTGTTGTCATAGTTACGTATTTTGTTTTCTCACGCGCACCGGCTTGTTCATTATCCCCTCTATTTAAGCCTGCCCTTTTTGGTCATTCGCTCTCGCTGTCTAATTCGTATTTGATGCAACAGGTGACGTCGCTATCCCCGTTTGTGGTCAAGACTTTGTGTACGTTAGCTTCCACGCTATTCCTCCGGTTGTTTATTTCCCCAGCTCACATGCTAGCGTCTTTAGTTCTTTCTAGCTCACATGCTAGTTCTGTGGGTTTTGTCTCTAGTGCCTTTGTGCAAGTATTTCTGTTCTTAGTTTGTTCTATAGTAGAAATAAATCTTCATTTCTTACCGTGACGCTGTGTCCATTGCGCCTGCACTATTGAGAGAACGCACCCTCATCACCACAATGCCAGCCAACCGTCACAATATTAGCTCATTTGGAATTGGATTCAAAAAAGCTGCAACAAGTGGTAAAAAAGACTGAGAAAGTTGAGGAATGCTCATCAAACACTTATTGGGAACATCCCACAGGTGAACAGGCTAATTGGGAACAGGTGGGTGCCATGATTGGGTATAAAAGCAGCTTCTGTGAAATGTTCAGTCATTCACAAACAAGGACGGGGCGAGGGTCACCACTTTGTCAACAAATGCCTGAGCAAATTGTTTAAAAACAACATTTCTCAGCCAGCTGTTGCAAGGAATTTATGGATTTCACCATCTACGCTCCGTAATATCATCAAAAGGTTCAGAAAATCTGGAGAAATCACTGCACGTAAGCCATGATATTACAGACCTTCGATCCCTCAGGCGGTACTGCATCAAAAAAGCGACATCAGTGTGTAAATGATATCACCACATGGGCTCAGGAACACTTCAGAAAACCACTTTCAGTAGCTACAGTTTGTCGCTGCATCTTTAAGTGCAAGTTAAAACTCGACTTTGCAAAGTGAAAGCCATTTATCAACAACACCCAGAAACGCTGCCGGCTTCACTGGGCCCGAGCTCATCTAAGATGGACCGATGCAAAGTGGAAAAGTGTTCATTTGGTCTGACGAGTCCACATTTCAAATTGTTTTTGGAAACTGTGTACATTGTGTCCTCCGGACCAAAGAGGAAAAGAACCATCTGGAAAAGCTTCAAAAATGTGTTTCCTCAGTTCCTAAACGCTTACTGAGTGTTGTTAAAAGGAAAGGCCATGTAACACTGGCAAAAATGCCCCTGTGACAACTTTTTGCTGCCAATAAATTCTAAGTTAATGATTATTTGCAGAAAAAAAACAAAATTCTCAGTCTGAACATTAAATATCTTGTCTTTGCAGTTTATTCAGTTGAATATAAGTTGAAAAGGGGGCTTCACGGTGGCAGAGGGGTTAGTGCGTCTGCCTCACAATACGAAGTTCCTGCAGTCCTGGGTTCTAATCCAGGCTCGGGAACTTTCTGTGTGGAGTTTGCATGTTCTCCCCGTGAATGCGTGGGTTCCCTCCGGGTACTCCGGCTTCCTCCCACTTCCAAAGACAAGCACCTGGGGATAAGCCCCTCCCACTTCCAAAGACATGCACCTGGGGATAAGCCCCTCCCACTTCCAAAGACATGCACCTGGGGATAGGTTGATTGGCAACACTAAATGGTCCCTAGTGTGTGAATGTGAGTGTGAATGTTGTCTGTCTATCTGTGTTTGCCCTGTGATGAGGTGGCGACTTGTCCAGGGTGTACCCCGCCTTCCGCCCGATTGTAGCTGAGATAGGCGCCAGCACCCCCCCGTGACCCCAAAAGGGAATAAGCGGTAGAAAATGGATGGATGGATGGATAAGTTGAAAAGGATTTGCAAATCATTGCATTCTGTTTTTATTTACCATTTACACAACGTGATAACTACACTGGTTTTGGGTTTTGTGTTTGCGAAGAGTACATTAACGGCAAGTAGTATTTGTGATTGGACCAGGCTTTTCTTACCATGAATTGATTAACGTGGACCCCGACTTAAACAAGTTGAAAAACTTATTCGGGTGTTACCATCCATCCATCCATTTCCTACCGCTTATTCCCTTCTGGGGTTGCGGGGGGCGCTGGCGCCTATCTCAGCTACAATCGGGCGGAAGGCGGGGTACACCCTGGACAAGTCGCCACCTCATCGCAGGGCCAACACAGATAGACAGACAACATTCACACTCACATTCACACACTAGGGCCAATTTAGTGTTGCCAATCAACCTATCGGGTGTTACCATTTAGTGGTCAATTGTACGGAATATGTACTGTATTGTGCAATTTACTAATAAAAGTATCAATCAATCAATCAATTCTGGAAAAAGATGCCAAAGCAGACTTTCTGTATTTCACACCTAAGGAGAAGGCACTCTTTCAGCACACACACACACGGTACCTCCCTTCTCCCCCTCTGTGCTCTGATTTTTACCTTTGTAAATATGTACTATTGTAGCAATATGGTTGTTAAAGGTTAAGGATTTTTGTGATTTTTGATTGTTTGTGAGGGCACCAAATGTGTGGCCGAGCAGCGCAAAAAGCCAATTCAGCTTGTAAATAAATACAAATTGATCCTTCACCTCCTTCTTATGTGTGTTTGATATACAGTGGGAGTGTCCAAACTATGACATCCTCAGTTAGACCCCGGAGACGTCACAAGCTTATTAAGGAGTCAGGCCGGCGAAGTGCCTGAACCTTAATTCAAAATATTGGACAGTCTGGTTGCTCCAGTTGTGATGATATCTTCAATCAATCAATCAATCAATGTTTATTTATATAGCCCCAAATCACAAATGTCTCAAAGGACTGCACAAATCATTACGACTACAACATCCTCGGAAGAACCCACAAAAGGGCAAGGAAAACTCACACCCAGTGGGCAGGGAGAATTCACATCCAGTGGGATGCCAGTGACAATGCTGACTATGAGAAACCTTGGAGAGGACCTCAGATGTGGGCAACCCCCCCCCCCCCTCTAGGGGACCGAAAGCAATGGATGTCGAGCGGGTCCAACATGATCCTGTGAAAGTTCAATCCATAGTGGCTCCAACACAGCCGCGAGAGTTCAGTTCAAGCGGATCCAAGACAGCAGCGAGAGTCCCGTCCACAGGAAACCATCTCAAGCGGATCAGCAGCGTAGAGATGTCCCCAATCGATACAGGGGAGCGGTCCATCCTGGGTCTCGACGAGCGGTCCATCCTGGGTCTCGACTCTGGACAGCCAGTACTTCATCCATGGTCATCGGACCGGACCCCCTCCACAAGGGAGGGGGGGACATAGGAGAAAGAGAAGAAGCGGCAGATCAACTGGTCTAAAAAGGAGGTCTATTTAAAGGCTAGAGTATACAGATGAGTTTTAAGGTGAGACTTAAATGCTTCTACTGAGGTAGCATCTCGAACTGTTACCGGGAGGGCATTCCAGAGTACTGGAGCCCGAAATGAAAACGCTCTATAGCCCGCAGACTTTTTTTGGGCTCTAGGAATCACTAATAAGCCGGAGTCTTTTGAACGCAGATTTCTTGCCGGGACATATGGTACAATACAATCGGCAAGATAGGCTGGAGCTAGACCGTGTAGTATTTTATACGTAAGTAGTAAAACCTTAAAGTCACATCTTAAGTGCACAGGAAGCCAGTGCAGGTGAGCCAGTACAGGCGTAATGTGATCAAACTTTCTTGTTCTTGTCCAAAGTCTAGCAGCCGCATTTTGTACCAACTGTAATCTTTTAATGCTAGACATGGGGAGACCCGAAAATAATACGTTACAGTAATCGAGACGAGACGTAACAAACTTGTGGACATTGTGAGTAAATCATGTCAATGACCATGAATCAAACTTTAAAATGTGCACAGCATTTACTTACATGACACAGGCCAAACAACCTTTTGCACTCGGGGCGCAAAAAAAAATTCCCCAACACAAAAAGTCAACACGCATGCTCACACACCACTTTGTGGATGTTTTAAAGATGTCCAAGCACCATACATTTTTCGAAATTACACCCATTTGAAGACTTAAAACACTCTCCACAATTATTCATGTTTTGTGCATTTTACCTGCTTGATATTTCTGTTAAGTTTCCACAAAATCTAACAGTGTATGTCACTGAAGTAAACTTCCACATACTCTTAATATCTAATCATATGTCCATTATATAATTTACATCATATATGTATGCATATATATATTTATTTATGTATGTATATATATATACAAACCCCGTTTCCATATGAGTTGGGAAATTGTGTTAAATGTAAATATAAACAGAATACAATGATTTGCAAATCATTTTCAACCCATATTCAGTTGAATATGCTACAAAGACAACATATTTGATGTTCAAATTGACAAACAATTTTAGTCATTAACTTTAGAATTTGATGCCAGCAACACGTGACAAAGAAGTTGGGAAAGGTGGCAATAAATACTGATAAAGTTCAGGAATGCTCATCAAACACTTATTTGGAACATCTCACAGGTGTGCAGGCTGATTGGGAACAGGTGGGTGCCATGATTGGGTATAAAAACAGCTTCCCAAAAAATGCTCAGTCTTTCACAAGAAAGGATGGGGCGAGGTACACCCATTTATCCACAACTGCGTGAGCAAATACTCAAACAGTTTAAGAACAATGTTTCTCAAAGTGCAATTGCAAAAAAATTAGGGATTTCAAAATCTACGGTCCATAATATCATCAAAAGGTTCAGAGAATCTGGAGAAATCACGCCACGTAAGCGGCATGGCCGGAAACCAACTGAATGACTGTGACCTTCGATCCCTCAGATGGAACAGTATCAAAAACCGACATCAGTGTGTAAAGAATATCACCACATTGGCTCAGGAACACTTCAGAAAACCACTGTCACTAAATACAGTTGGTCGCTACATCAGTAAGTGCAAGATAAAGCTCTACTATGCAAAGCAAAAGCCATTTATCAACAACATCCAGAAACGTTGGCGTGTTCTGTGGTCTGGTCTGTGGTACCATATGTCCCGGCAAGAAATCTGCCTTTAAAGAACTCCGGCTTTTTAGTGATTCCAGAGCCCCCAAAAAATCTGCGGGCTATTGAGTGTTTTCCGTTCGGGCTCCAGTACTCTGGAATGCCCTCCCGGTAACAGTTCGATATGCTACCTCAGTAGAAGCATTTAATTCTCATCTTAAAACTCATCTGTATACTCTAGCTCAGTGGTCCCCAACCACCAGCTCGATTGGTACCGGGCCGCAGAATAATTATTTATTATTTATCGCTGCTGTGTTGGATCCGCTTTGGACTGGACTCTCGCGACTGTGTTGGATCCATTATGGATTGAACTTTCACAGTATCATGTTAGACCCGCTCGACATCCATTGCTTTCCTCCTCTCCAAGGTTCTCATAGTCATCATTGTCACCGACGTCCCACTGGGTGTGAGTTTTCCTTGCCCTTATGTGGGCCTACCGAGGATGTCGTAGTGGTTTGTGCAGCCCTTTGAGACACTAGTGATTTAGGGCTATATAAGTAAACATTGATTGATTGATTTTTGTTTGTTTGCATTTTTTTTTATTAAATCAACATAAAAACACAAGATACACTTACAATTAGTGAACCAACCCAAAAAAACCTACCTTTTTTATAACAAAAAATAAATAAAATAATAGAAAATTAAAAAATCCTCCCCCGCCGGGCCGCGGGACAAATTATCAAGCGTTGACCGGTCCGCAGCTACAAAAAGGTTGGGGACCACTGCTCTAGCTTATAAATAGTCCCCCTTTTTAAACCAGTTGATCTGCCATTTCTTTTCTTTTCTGCTCTGCCTCCCTCTCCCTTGTGGAGGGGGGGGGGGGCACAGGTCCTCTCCAAGGTTTCTAATAGTCATTCACATTGACATCCCACTGGGCTGTGAGTTCTTCCTTGCCCTTATGTGGGCTCTGAACCGAGGATGTCGTTGTGGCTTGTGAAGCCCTTTGAGACACTTTTGATTTAGGGCTATATAAATAAACATGGATTGATTTTCTTTATTTTTATGACTATTTACATTGTAGATTGTCACATCAAAACTATGAAAGAAGACATGTGGAGTTATGCACTTAACACAAAAAGATGAAATAACTGAAAACATGTTTTATATTCTAGTTTCTTCAAAATAGCCACCCTTTGCTCTGATTACTGCTTTGCACACTCTTAGTATTCTCTCCATGAGCTTCAAGCACACCTGTGAAGTGAAAACCATTTCAGGGGACTATGCTCTTGAAGTTAATTGAGAAATTGATCCAGACATTTAAGCATCGAATAAAATAAATAATATATGACTCATTTTTTTACATTATTATGATTGAGACCTGTGACCAAACTTGAGGGAAGGCCTTAAAGGCCTACTGAAATGAGATTTTCTTATTTAAACCGGGATAGCCGGTCCATTCTATGTGTCATACTTGATCATTTCGCCATATTGCCATATTTTTGCTGAAAGGATTTCGTAGAGAACATCCATGATAAAGTTCGCAACTTTTGGTCGCTAACAGAAAAGCCCTGCTTGACGTCACCCGTTGATGGCTCCTCACATCCTCACATTGTTTTTAATGGGAGCCTCCAACAAATCGAGCTATTCGGACCAAGAAAACGACAATTTCCCCATCAATTTGAACGAGGATGAAAGATTCATGTTTGAGGATATTGATAGCGACGGACTAGGAAAAAAATAAAATAAAATCTAGTTAAAAAAAAAACGTGATTGCATTGGGACAGATTCAGATGTTTTTAGACACATTTAATTAATTAAGATCGAAGATAAGGAAATCCCTTATCTTTCTATTGTGTTGCTAGTGTTTTAGTGAGTTTAATAGTACCTGATAGTCGGAGGAGTGTATCCACGGGTGTCTTGAGGCCAGTGTCTGATGAAAGTTGACGGCAGTTGTACTCCGGTAAGTGGCGACTTTTTACCACAATTTTCTCACCGAAAACTGCTGGTTGACATGTGGCGGGATCCATGTTCGCTTGATCGCTCTGATCCATAGGAAAGTTTCACCTCCGGGAATTTTAAACAAGGAATCACCGTGTGTTTGTGTGGCTAAAGGCAAAAGCTTCCCAACGCCATCTTTCTACTTTGACTTCTCCATTATTAATTGAACAAATTGCAAAAGATTCAGCAACACAGATGTCCAAAATACTGTGTAATTATGCGGTTAAAGGCCTACTGAAACCCACCACGCAGTCTGATAGTTTAATGATAATACAAGCATGTGTAAAACATATAGATGTCTTTCTTTCACAAAGACAAGAATATAAGTTGGTGTATTACCTGATTCTGATGACTTGCATTGATTGGAATCAGACAGTAATGATGATAACGCCCACATTTTCAAATGGAGGAGAAAAAAAGTTGTCCTTTCTGTACAATACCACATGAAAGTGGTTGGTTTTTGGCATCTAATTCATCCAGCTTCCATACACTTTACAAGAAAAACATTGGCGGCAAATTCCGTAGCTTGCTTGATTGACATTCACGGCACCCGAGGGTCTTGTGAGATGACGCTGGCTGCTGCCAGTTCATTATTATGAAAAAATGACAGAGAGGAAGGCGAGAAACACTTTTTATTTCAACAGACTTTCGCGCCGTCCCTTCCGTCAAAACTCTAAAGGCCGACTGCACATTTCCTATCTTCACAATAAAAGCCCTGCTTCATGCTGCCTGCGCTAACAGAATAAGAGTCTCGGAAAACTGGCGTGCACAAGTGATGTGCACGCCAGCTTTCTGAGGGATCGCTTGTGCACGCCCGTTTTCCGAGACTCTGTATTTAGTTAGCGCAGGCAGCATGAAGCAGGGCTTTTATTGTGAAGATAGGAAATGTGCAGTCGGCCTTTAGAGTTTTTATCAATGATGAAATATTAACATTGCAACACGTGTCAATACGGCCTTTTTAGTTTACTAAATTGCAATTTTAAATTTCCCGGGAGTTTTTCCTTGAAAACTTCGCATAATGATGACGTGTACGCTTGACGTCACGGGCTCTTAGGAATATGAGCGCTGCGCACACACACAGCTAAAAGTCGTCTGCTTTAACCGCATAATTACACAGTATTTTGGAGATCTGTGTTGCTGAATCTTCTGCAATTTGTTCAATTAATATTGGAGGAGTCAAAGTAGAAAGATGGAGTTGGGAAGCTTTAGCCTTTAGCCACACAAACACACGGTGATTCCTTGTTTAAAATTCACAGAGGTGAAACTTTACTATGGATCTGAGCGGACATGGATCCCGACCGAATGTCAACCAGCAGGTTTCGGTGAGAAAATTGTGGTTAAAAAGTCGCTTCTTACCGGATATCAGCTGAGCTTGTGCCGCCCATAAAGCTGCCGTCGACTCCCCTGACACACATCCGACTATCAGGTACTGTTAAACTCACTAAAACACTAGCAACACAATAGAAAGATAAGGGATTTCCCAGAATTATCCGAGTAAATGTCTCTAAAAACATATGGAACCGTCTCAATGCAATCGTTTTTTGTTTTTTTTTACTTATTTTTTTTTCTTCTAGTTTGTCGCTATCAATATCCTCAAGCACGAATCTTTCATCCTCGCTCAAATTAATGGGGAAATTGTCGTTTTCTCAGTCCGAATAGCTGTTTTTGGGTCCCATTAGATCCCCCGGGAAGAGCTAGACGAAGTGGCTGGGGAGAGGGAAGTCTGGGTTTCCCTGCTTAGGCTGTTGCCCCCGCGACCCGACCTCGGATAAGCGGAGGATGATGGATGGATGGATGGATGGATGGATGGATGGATGGATGGATGGATGGATGGATGGGTCCCATTAAAATCAATGTGAATATGTGAGGAGCCATCAACATGTGACGTCATCGTCTGCGACTTCTGGTAGAGGCAGGGCTTTTCTCTTGGCAAGCAAAAGTTGCGAACTTTATCGTGGATGTTCTCTACTAAATCCTTTCAGCAAAAATATGGCAATATCGAGAAATGATCAAGTAAGACACATAGAATGGACCTGCTATCCCCGTTTAAATTAGAAAATCTAATTTCAGTAGGCCTTTAATCAAAAAATTGATGTAGACCAGGGGTGCCCATTACGTCGATCGCGGTCGACTGGTCGATCTCGGAGGGTGTGTCAGTCGATCTCAAGCCAGGCATTAAAAAATAGACATAAAAATGAGCAATCATCAATCATACCAAGACTTCACTTTCGTCAGTTGTTTGACATTCTCGGCACCCGAGGATCTTGTGAGATGACGCTGGCTGCTGCGAGCTCATATTTAAGAAAAAAATCACTAACAGGGCGGACGCAGAGAAACACATTTTATTTCTAGAGACTCCGTACCTACTGTCAAAACTCTAAATACCGACTGCACAGTTCCTGTCTTCACCATAAAATACCTGTTTCATCCTGCCTGTGCTAACAAAATAAGAGTCTCAGAAAGCTAGCGTGCACAAGCTAGCAAGCTACGGAGTTTGATGCCAATGTATTTCTCCCCCGCCCTCAGCGACCGCTTTCTCACTTGCTTGCCCACCCGCACACTCACTGACGTCACTCACCTGCTGCCAGACATTAAAGGGCCCCACACATATGCTACTCTCATAACAAAGTGTTTAAAAACGAGTATGCAAGTTGGACAAATGAGATGCCAAATCCAACCACTTTCATGTGGTATTGGACAGAAAGGAGGACTTTTTTTGTCCTCCATTTGAAAATGCAGACGTTATCAGCACCACTGTCTAATTCCAATCAATGCAAGTCATCAGAATCAGGTAATACACCAACTTATATTCTTGTCTTCATGAAAGAAAGGAATCTATGTGTGTTAAACATGCTTGTATTATCATTAAACACCATTAACTTGTTAACAAAAATGTCTCTTCCATAAATAAATAAATATAAATGATATATATAAATGAGGTAGATCCCCTCGAGTTGGTCAATTGAAAAGTAGCTCGCCTGCAGAAAAAAGTGTGAGCGCCCCTGATCTAGACATTTAAGCATCGAATAAAATAAATAATAATACATGACTATTTTTTTAAATTTTTATGATTGAGACCTGCGACCAAACTTGAGGGAGGCTTTAAAAGTTAATTACACATTTATATAATGTAATGCTTTCGAAAATGGAAAACATCAAATTGGCCCCTGGCTGTTTTGATTCCTCAGTGTGTGGCCCCCAGTGGAAAAAGGTTGGACCCCCTTGAAGTAAATGAAGAAACAAAGACACTTAAGTGGAGTAAAGAGGACTTTAACCTTCGTCTTGTGTTAGGGTCGGCACCGACCCATTTTAGTTTTTAAATGCATAAAAACACCACATACATTTATTTTTTTGCATCAAAGCGTTTTGACTTTGTCAGGAACCTCTTTGTCAACAAAATAAAACATTTTAATTTTTTTCACTGAATTATAAAATGCTCTGGTAGAAATTATGCCCTTGGTGTTGTTAGGGTCGGTTTCGACCCAGTTATAAAAATAAGATGATAAAGCAATGATAAGAGCCAAAACTGTTACGCTTGTGTGGCATTGTAATGCCGGATTCGGTCCTCCGTGGATGCGTCAGCAAGAACACAGCAAAAAGGTAAGAACTAAGGGATTTATGAAACAAAAGGAGCTATGAACAAAAACACTGATACAAATAGAAAAGGCAAATAAAAGCGCTAGCATGGAAAGCTAGGACAAACAAACCGAAGCACAAAGGCACACAAAAGGAAACACAAAACAACTAGCGTGAAAGCTAGGAATAAAATAAAGCTTAGCGTGAGAGCTAGCGAAAAACGAGAGTGAGAGACAAGTCACAAACAGATGTATGTCAACAAACTAAGATCCGACAATCAGTGAACAGAAAACGCTGGCTTATAAACAGGTGGTGATTAGTAAAGACAGGTGTGCTGGAAAAGAGAGTAGCAGCTGAAACTAATGAGTGACCATGGAAACGAACAAAGCTGGAACTAAGTATGTCAAACCGCAGAGTGATATAAAAATGGAACAAAAATAACAATATGGTGATGATCCGACCATCGGATCACAACAAAAACTGAACACACTGACAGTCAGCTCCTCTCCCAATCATGTGAGCTTTAGTGGATTCTCATTTTACCTTGTTATCCTGTACAAAAACAAACAAAAGACGGACACTAAAAGTGTCACTTTTTGCCACTCTGATTTTGTTTTTTATGAGTTTTGGAACTAGTAATCTATTTCTCTTGGTTTCATTTGCTTCATTGGTTGTTGTTTGTTTGATGTTGAATTTCTGTTGCTGAAAAAAATACTTTTTAGCCTTTTTCTTGAATTAATATATATGGGTCGAAATTGACCCGTAACACCATAGATGTTACTATAGTTCAAATTCTTAAAATGAAAAAATAAATAAAACACATTTATTTAAGAGATGTGTTCTAATACCCCTTAGTAATAGTTAGGTAACACAACAACCTTTTTTTTATGTATATGATTCTCTTGAGGTTCGTTTTACCATTTTTAAAAATTGAAATCGAGGGGTATACTGACAAAAAAAAAGGCCCAATGGCCCAAACCAAAAATATTAAAACCAATATTTTCAAGGATAAGGAAGCATAATGTGGTAACCAAGAGATGAGAAACAAATTGGATGATAGATAATTGTTTTTAGTGTATTTTACAGCTGATTTATGACATGGGTCAAAACCGACCCGTTAACATAAGAGATGGTAACAGAAAGCTAACACAAGAGGAAGGTTAATGAGCCTATTTCCGCCCGGCTTCCTGTTCCAGTCCACTTCCTTCTCCAGCCCGGACAGGAAGTCCCGCTCCGCCCATCCGAATCACACCCAGCCAGGAAAAGACGGCACAAGGGAGGCGAAAACGCCAAAGTCAAACTTGGGAGGAATCCCCAGCGGCCTTCTGGATGTTGCTTTAGTCCGCTTCGTCGCCTCTTCTTGCCCGCGCCACCAGCCGTCATCGGGCGGGTAAGTTTGCACCGAACTTTATGCTAACTTTGGCTGTAGCCTTCCTAGCATAGCCCGACCGCAAAAACATGGAGGAAGTTCCTTCGCAAGTCGACCTGCGAGTCTCTTTGGGCGCGTTTGAACCTGGCCGAGTGGGCTGAAATGTGGGAGAAAAGTTAAAAGTTTGGTCGCGGCTCGCAAGGCCGACTTGTGAGACAAAGTGAGGCCGCGGGGAGGAGCGGCAGGCGGGGAGGAACAACCGCAGCAACATGGCTCCCATCTTACGCTTCAAAGTGTATTTACACGACGTATATAATTGTCTTTATGCATATTAACTACTTATTTATGTTTAATTATTGTCTTAATGAGTGTTAACTAATTATTTCTATGTTTAATTGTGTTTCTACGGGAAATCACTTTTACCTGTTGGTGTTGCGTTCAAGGTACTGCCCCTCCCATATCATGTGTTGTGTTTACGTGCCTGCCGAAAGTACTGAAAAATCCACCATATGGTTCAATTTTAATAAAAAAACAAGTTATTTTAGGGTAACAAGTGGTCATTTTGTGTTTTTCTGAAGGAAGGAAGTGAAAGTGCGAAGACGCTGCGGGTAAAAACCACAACTTTTAAAAAAAGCTTTTTTGCGGCTGAACCAGCTCTTAGATCTGCTTTTACACAGCACACCTCACTCACTACGTGTACAGGCACTAACTATATTTAACTACAGTCGTGGTTAAAAGTTCACATACACTTTTAAATAACATAATGTCAGTTTCCAATCATTTCTACAACTCTTATTTTTTTGTGATATTGATTGGAGCACATACTTGTTGGTCACAAAAAACATTCATAAAGTTTGGTTCTTTTATGAATTTATCATGGGTCGACTGATAATGTGGCCAAATCTGCTTGGTCAAAAGTATGTATACATCAGGGCTGGGCGATATGGCCTTTTTTTTTAATATCTCGATATTTTTAAGCCATATCGCGATACACGATATATATCTCCATATTTTGCCTTAGCCTTGAATGAAGACTTGATACATATAAACACAGCAGTATGACGATTCTATGTGTCTACATTAAAACATTCTTCTTCATACTGCATTAATATATGCTCATTTTAAACTTTCATGCAGAGAGGGAAACCACAACTAAGTCAATTGGCATCACCCAACTAGTTAAACTATATGAATTAGTATCAATGAGAGGAATACATTGAATTGTGTGTGTGTGTGTGTGTGTGTGTGTGTGTGTGTGTGTGTGTGTGTGTGTGTGTGTGTGTGTGTGTGTGTGTGTGTGTGTGTGTGTGTGTGTGTGTGCACAAACAATCCTATATGCAATTTGAGTAATACTAATTTTCTGCAAATGTAAAAACAAATATGAATTCTGACTAAAGAATTGGTGCCGATGGAAACTAAGAAAAGGGATTTGGGTACACTATCTGGAGTACAGGGCAGGCGAGTGGGGGATCTTATGTTTGTGGATAACTCCTCTGGCAGGGGGCTCCCCTCGTCTCTTTTAATGCACAGCATAGGACACATAGCAAGAGTGGTGTTCAGGTCCTGTTGATCAGGGGCAGTAGCTCCACAGCCACAGATCCACTATTAA
The DNA here is from genome assembly GCF_033978795.1 of Nerophis ophidion. Taxonomy (NCBI): domain Eukaryota; kingdom Metazoa; phylum Chordata; class Actinopteri; order Syngnathiformes; family Syngnathidae; genus Nerophis; species Nerophis ophidion. The sequence continues at coordinate 31,980,047 of NC_084636.1, read as the reverse complement.
CCACTAATATCACAGTCAAAATGAAAGCTTGTTCCCATAGGCACCATAAACTGTTAATAATGTTTAGACAAAAGTGTATATTATATATACTATTATATATATTGTATTTATATAGGTGTGTGTGTGTGTGTGTGTGTGTGTGTGTGTGTATTTTGGGTATATGCATGTGATTGTGTGTGTATGTATATGTATATATATATATATATATATATATATATATATGTATCTGTATATAGAAATTGTATATATGTGTGTGTGTATATGTGTGTGTACATATGTATATATGTAAGTGTGTGTGAATTTAATCAATCAATCAATGTTTATTTATATAGCCCCAAATCACAAATGTCTCAAAGGACTGCACAAATCATTACGACTACAACATCCTCGGAAGAACCCACAAAAGGGCAAGGAAAACTCACACCCAGTGGGCAGGGAGAATTCACATCCAGTGGGACGCCAGTGACAATGCTGACTATGAGAAACCTTGGAGAGGACCTCAGATGTGGGCAACCCCCCCCCCCCCCCCCCCCCCCCTTCTAGGGGACTGAAAGCAATGGATGTCGAGCGGGTCTAACATGATACTGTGAAAGTTCAATCCATAGTGGCTCCAACACAGCCGCGAGAGTTCAGTTCAAGCGGATCCAAGACAGCAGCGAGAGTCCCGTCCACAGGAGACCATCTCAAGCGGAGGCGGATCAGCAGCGTAGAGATGTCCCCAACCGATACAGGCGAGCGGTCCATCCTGGGTCTCGACTCTGGACAGCCAGTGCTTCATCCATGGTCATCGGACCGGGCCCCCTCCACAAGGGAGGGGGGGACACAGGAGAAAGAAAAGAAGCGGCAGATCAACTGGTCTAAAAAGGAGGTCTATTTAAAGGCTAGAGTATACAGATGAGTTTTAAGGTGAGACTTAAATGCTTCTACTGAGGTAGCATCTAAATTTACAATTTAAATGTATTATATATAGACAATATATAGCAGGAACCACTGAATTGAATTATATTATATATATTATTGTATTATATATTGTGTATATATATATATTGTATATGTATAGGGGTGGTACCTAATAAGTTTACTTCTTACCACTCCCCTTTGAGCCAATCTTAACATCTACAAAAGATTAGGCACATGTAATGTTTTCAATGTAGGTGTAAAAATAATGTATCTATATATTTCTTTTGTATTTTATGTCATTCTCTGGTTTTGTTTGCATGGTTCAAAATAAACCCATTCATTCATTCAAAGTGTATTTATTAAACAGTTATTAAGCAGGAGCACAAACATTCATGTCATTTCCAAAAGAGAAAGTGCAAGATTGTCAGAGACATTTTAAAACAAGCTATGATTGCACTTTTGTGCATGATGTGACGTCACTAAGATGACATATCATAACACTAAATTAAAGTGCACTTTTTGTACAGAACGCCAATAGTTTAAAACAAATAAAGTGCACTTTTGAGCATGATGTCACGCAAGATATTTCAATAACTGTTAAATAAAAATGAGCTGCATAATAGGAAATCAAATAGTGTTTGTCCTCCACTATGTGGTAGGTTACTACAGACATTATCTCCTTTTGTGTGGACTAGTTTTTTCATACGGTGTTCTGGAAATGTTTCCTCTGCATTTTTGATGGTGTGGCACATAATGGAGATGTTGATATGCGGAGTAATCACTCTTCATTCTCTAGCACAGGGGTCGGGAACCTTTTTGGCCGAGAGGGCCATACAAGCCAAATATTTTAAAAATGATTTCCATCCATCCATCCATTTTTCTACCGCTTATTCCCTTTTGGGGTCGCGGGGGGCGCTGGCGCCTATCTCAGCTACAATCGGGCGGAAGGCGGGGTACACCCTGGACAAGTCGCCACCTCATCGCAGTGAGAGCCATATAATATTTTATTCAAGACTGAATACAACTCGCTGGATCGGTTCGCAGCCGAGTGTGAAGCAACCAGAATGAGAATCAGCACCTCCAAGTCCGAGTCCATGGTTCTCGCCCGGAAAAGGGTGGAGTGCCATCTCCGGGTTGGGGAGGAGACCCTGCCCCAAGTGGAGGAGTTCAAGTACCTAGGAGTCTTGTTCACGAGTGGGGGAAGAGTGGATCGTGAGATCGACAGGCGGATCGGTGCGGCGTCTTCAGTAATGCGGACGTTGTATCGATCCGTTGTGGTGAAGAAGGAGCTGAGCCGGAAGGCAAAGCTCTCAATTTACCGGTCGATCTACGTTCCCATCCCCACCTATGGTCATGAGCTTTGGGTCATGACCGAAAGGATAAGATCCCGGGTACAAGCGGCCCAAAGGAGTTTCCTCCGCCGTGTGGCGGGGCTCTCCCTTAGAGATAGGGTGAGAAGCTCTGCCATCCGTGAGGAACTCAAAGTAAAGCCGCTGCTCCTCCACATCGAGAGGAGCCAGATGAGGTGGTTCGGGCATCTGGTCAGGATGCCACCCGAACGCCTCCCTAGGGAGGTGTTTAGGGCATGTCCAGCTGGTAGGAGGCCACGGGGAAGACCCAGGACACGTTGGGAAGACTATGTCTCCCGGCTGGCCTGGGAACGCCTCGGGATCCCCCGGGAAGAGCTAGACGAAGTGGCTGGGGAGAGGGAAGTCTGGGTTTCCCTGCTTAGGCTGTTGCCCCCGCGACCCGACCTCGGATAAGTGGAAGATGATGGATGGATGAATACAACTAAATCTGTGCATTTTTAAGTAAGACCAACATTTTTAGTGTACAATAAGTCTCTTATTCTTTTTAATAATTGTTATTCTGAAGCTAACCAACAATAAATAAAATACTTTTCCATCTGATTTGCAGGTGTGTAATTTGTTGTGACTTCATGTGTTGGTTTTGTTCTTTGAACAAGGTGATGTTCATGGACGGTTCATTTTGTGCATCAGTAAAAAAAAAAAAAAAAACGTATAACTTTGTCTTGAATTAGAATTTTGTATTCATTTTTTTTTCACTAAAGGGTTCGGTGAATGCACATATGAAATTGGTGGGGTTCGGTACCTCCAATAAGGTTAAGAACCACTAGACCCATTCGACGTCACCCACATCTGCGGTCCTCTCCAAGGTTTCTCATAGTCATTCTGATTGACATCGCACTGGGTTGTGAGTTTGTCCTTGCTCTTATGTGGGATCTGAACGGAGGATGTAGTTGTGGCTTGTGCAGCCCTTTGAGACACTTGTGATTTAGGGCTATATAAATAAACACTGATTGATTGATTGATTCTTACCATTAATGCGACTTCTTGAACAGGTGCGGTAGAAACCGGATGGATGGATTAAAATGCAGGGGAATGTTTTATATTTTGAACGTTATTTTTGACACTGTGATTACCAGCGGAATTATTCATTACTTACCGTGTTAAGCAATGTCAACTAAGATTTATCTGAGAGCCAGGTGCAGTCATCCAAAGAGCCACATCTTGATCTAGAGCCATAGGTTCCCTACCCCTGCTCTAGCAAGTGTCTTGCGCTCCTATTTTGGTGGCTTTTTCTCTTTTTTTGGTATTTTGCTGTAGCGGTTTCATGTCTTCCTTAGAGCTATATTTCCCACATCTACTTTTTTAGCAATCACAAATATTTCAGTTCTTTTTATCCTTCTTTACATTGTTGATTGTCATGTCATTTTTGGATGTACATTGTTGACGCCGTCTTTGCACCACAGTAAGTCTTTGCTGCCGTACAGCATTCTGTTTTTCTTTACTTTGTAGCCAGTTCAGTTTTAGTTTCGTTCTGCATAGCCTTACCTAAGCTTCAATGCCTTTTCTTAGGGGCCCTCACCTTTTGTTTATTTTTTTTTAACCGTTAGACATCTTAAAGGCTAGAGCAGGGGTGCCCATTATGTCGACCGCGAGCTACCAGTCGACCGCGGGGGGTGTGTCAGTCGATCTCCAGCCAGGCTTTTAAAAAAAATAGACCTAAAAATTAGTGATCATCAATCTTCACCAAGACGTCACTTAAATGACATTCACGGTACCGGAGAGTCTTGTGAGATGACGCTGGCTGCTGCAAGATCATTATTATGAAAATATGACCGAGAGGAAAGCGAGAAACACTTTTTATTTCAACAGACTCTCGCGCCGTACCTTCCGTCAAAACTCTAAAGGCCGACTGCACACTTCCTATCTTCACAATAAAAGCCCTGCTTCATGCTGCCTGCGCTAACTAAATACAGAGTCTCGGAAAACAGGCGTGCACAAGCGATCCCTCAGAAAGCTGGCGTGCACATCACTTGTGCACGCCAGCTTTCCGAGACTCTTATTTTGTTAGCGCAGGCAGCATGAAGCAGGGCTTTTATTGTGAAGATAGGAAATGTGCAGTCGGCCTTTAGAGTTTTGACGGAAGGGACGGCGCGAAAGTCTGTTGAAATAAAAAGTGTTTCTCGCCTTCCTCTCGGTCATTTTTTCATAATAATGAACTGGCAGCAGCCAGCGTCATCTCACAAGACCCTCGGGTGCCGTGAATGTCAATCAAGCAAGCTACGGAATTTGCCGCCAATGTTTTTCTTGTAAAGTGTATGGAAGCTGGATGAATTAGATGCCAAAAACCAACCAAATCAACCACAGATTAAATAATAATTCATAATAATAATGCAAGTATACTCTTTCAAATGCAATGAACTTGTATTTCTCCGTTTTGTAACATTGTAAATGGAATGTAACCCTTTTTAAAATATCCAAGTTACATAAAACAAACAATAAGGAAAGATAAAATATAGCAAAATGTTGCACTTGAATAAAAATCACAACCAAAAGCAATAACATAGGTTCTGTCAAATATACACAACAAAAATAATTTAAAAAAATGTTTAAATAAAGTTATTGTGACCAAAATGATCATTTCTGCGGTATTGTTGAATGCGCTTAAAAGTACTTATATACACACACACTAAAATCTTTTAACAAAGTTGTATTTGTTTTTAATAACTGAAAGAAATAGACACACAAACTACTTTCTTGCCAAAGGAAAAATTAAATATTGTCCTAGCTTTATAAGAGACATATTATTTTTATGTGTTTTAAATATGTTAATCTTCCATTTTAATTTGTAAAGTTTAAGACTGTTTTTTTTTTTAAACTCTAAATCTCTTGATCAGTGGTCCCCAAACTACGGCCCGCCAGCGTTCGAGATTTGGCCCGCAGGAAGTCCCAAGTTAAAAAAAAAACAAAAAACTTTTTTTTTTTTTTTGATTTTTTAAAAATCTGTCCGAACTAATCCATTTTCTACCGCTTGTTGCTTGTTACTGTCAGAGTCTCCTAGCCGCTCAGGCAAATCACATTGCCTAAAAATGCATTTTCCAATCGATGACGTGATATATATATATATGCAAAAACAGCCCGGCCACCGGCCAAATTATTTTAACCCAATGCGGCCCCCGGGTCAAAAAGTTCGGGGACCCCTGCTCTAGGTCATCTTTAGTTTACTTTTTGACAAAGAAAACTTAGTTTTTTATCAAATGCAATATTTCCCCCCAAAACATTTCAAAGTGTGATATTTGATGTGTAGTAATTGGAGCCTAAAATTTGTCGATAATCAATAACATTGATTTTTATTCAGTATTATTTTTTGAGCAATGACAGCTTTTAAAGAAAAAAATCCCACACAAAGTATTGGGAATCCAAAAAGCCCTCACTCATAAAAGTGTTAAAAATTGTGTGTGTGTGTGGGTGTGTGTGTGTGTGTGCGTGTGTGTGTGTGTGTGTGCGCGCATGTAAATATGTGTGTATACAGATATGTATGTGTATTGATATGTGTGCATAGATATGTGTTTATACACATATGTATGTGTAAAGATTTGTGTGTATACCCATGTGTGTATATGAATATGCATGTGTGTGTGTGTGTGTATATATATATATATATATATATATATATATATATATATATATATATATATATATATATATATATACACACACACACACATGTGTATGTGTATTTACTAGGGGTGTAACGGTACACGAAGTCCAGTGTCAAATTTCCAAAATCGGTAATGGTCTGGGGTGCCATGTCATCTGCTGGTGTTGGTCCACTGTGTTTCCTGAGGTCTAGGGTCAATGCAGCAGTCTACCAGGAAGTTTTAGAACACTTTATGCTGCCTGCCGGGGACCAATTTTATGGAGGTGAAGATTTCATTTCCCAACATGACTTGGCACCTGCACACAGTGCCACATCTACCAGTACCTGGTTTAAGGACCATCCCTGTTCTTGATTGGCCTGCAAACTCACCTGACCTTAACCCCATAGAAAAGCTATGGGGTATTGTGAAGCGGAAGATGCGAGATGCCAGACCCAACAATGCTGAAGAGCTGAAGGCCACTATTAAAGCAACCTGGGCTCTCATAACACCTGAGGAGTGCAACAGACTGCTGGACTCCATGCCACGCCGTATTGCTGCAGCAATTCAGGCAAAAGGAGATGCAACTAAGTATTGATTGCCGTACATGCTGAAACTTTCCATGTTCATACTACAGTTAGCCCACATTTCTAAAAAATATTTTTTGGTACTAGTCGTAACTAATATTCTAATTTTTCTGAGATACTGAATTTGGGATTTTCAGTATATGTCAGTACTAATCATCAAAATTTAAAGAAATAAACCTTTCAAATATATTACTATGTGTGTAATGAATTGATATAATATGTAAGTTTCACGTTCTGAATATAATTACTGAAATAAATCAACTTTTTCATGATATTCTAATATGAACAGCACCTGTGTGTGTATATATATGTATATGTGTGTGTGTGTGTGTGTGTGTGTGTATATATTTATATATATATATACGGAAAAGGGTGGAGTGCCATCTCCAGGTTGGGGAGGAGACCCTGCCCCAAGTGGAGGAGTTCAAGTACCTAGGAGTCTTGTTCACGAGTGAGGGAAGAGTGGATCGTGAGATCGACAGGCGGATCGGTGCGGCGTCTTCAGTAATGCGGACGTTGTACCGATCCGTTGTGGTGAAGAAGGAGCTGAGCCGGAAGGCAAAGCTCTCAATTTACCAGTCGATCTACGTTCCCATCCTCACCTATGGTCATGAGCTTTGGGTCATGACCGAAAGGATAAGATCACGGGTACAAGCGGCCGAAATGAGTTTCCTCCGCCTGGTGGCGGCGCTCTACTTTAGAGATAGGGTGAGAAGCTCTGTCATCAAGGAGGAACTCAAAGTAAAGCCGCTGCTCCTCCACATCGAGAGGAGCCAGATGAGGTGGTTCGGGCATCTGGTCAGGATGCCACCTGAACGCCTCCCTCGGGAGGTGTTTAGGGCACGTCCAACCGGTAGGAGGCCACGGGGAAGACCCAGGACACGTTGGGAAGACTACGTCTCCCGGCTGGCCTGGGAACGCCTCGGGATCCTCCGGGAAAAGCTAGATGAAGTGGCTGGGGAGAGGGAAGTCTGGGCTTCCCTGCTTAGGCTGCTGCCCCCGCGACCTGACCTCCGATAAGCGGAAGAAGATGGATGTATATATATATATATATATATATATATATATATATATATATATATATATATATATATGTGTATGTGTGTATGCATATATGTATACATACACATGTATGTATATATACATATGTGGATATATATATATGTGTGTGTATATATATGTATATATATATATCAAATATATATATATGTATATATAAATATGTGTGATTGGTTGGTTTTCACTTCCTGTTTCCTGTAAGGTCAATTCCTGTTGAGCACACGTTCGTCTTTTTCAACATGACAATGTGGAGTTTATACTGATGACTTTATGTAAAAACAGCACATTCTTTATGTTCTTTTGTGAAGAATCAATCTTAGTTGTTTTACAATATTATTAACATTATTATACAATTATTTTGCAAGTGTAGATTGGGGTATGACCATTTTTAGACTTTAATGTATCTTGTTTTTTTTATTATGTTATGTTTATCAAAGTGTGTTGTTAATTATAATTGTAGGATTATTTTACTGTTGTAATTGTAACCGTGGGGAGTTTTGTGCGTCCGCGTGGTGACTTAACCAGGCAGCCAAAGTTATCGACTTCATTTCCCTTTATCAGCCACTTTCAATTCCCTCTGGTTGTTGTGTTCATGCTGTGAGAAGACACGGAATAAAACAGATTGCTTTCTTTTTTTTTTTTTTTCAAACGCTACTTTGGAATCCTTGAAGCATTTCAGGAAGTTTTGTAACGTCGGTCTGCGCTAAAAGAGCACGTTTTGTGTCACAACTTGCACAATTGAACTTGTCGTCTTCCGTATTAGAAGGGTGTAAATGTTTTCCACTGAAAAATGTAAACATACAGGTGCCATTTTGATATTTTTTATTTTCAAAACCAGTACAATATATATCAGTTTCTTTAGCTTTTAAGGTTCCCTTCAGGTTTGGTCCCCGGGACCCAAAATATTCTGTCATAAACATGTCCAAAATAAGTCACATATACATTTTTTTTCATTTAACACTTAAATTAAAAAACAAAAACAAAAAAAAACACTTAAATCATTAGATCAACTTCAGGTCTATCTGTCGATATATAATTTTTTCTTAAATGATCTGTTTGTCAAAAGCCTGTTTTTGTATGACAAATCCACAAAATAAGCCGTATCCCCCCCCCCTTTTTTTTAGTGTCATATTTGATGTGAAGTAATTGTAGCCTGAAATAGATCAATAATTTATAACATTGATTTTGATTTAATATTTTTGTAGCAATGACCGTTTTTAAAGAAAAAAAATCCAACTAAAATTCTCAGGGATCCAAAAGAGTCCCACTCATAAAAGATATATTTCATACTTTTTTTTTGAACTTTCAACACACACATCTCTACATCAACTTCAGGTCTATCTGTCCATATGTAATATTTTGTGTTTTATGCTCTATTTTTGTCAAAACCCTGTTTTTTATGGCAAAAACACAAAATATGCAATATTTCCCCTCAAACAATATGTCAAAGTGTAATATTTGATATGAAGTAATTAGTCTTAAATAAATCAATAATTCATAAGAACATTATTTTTTGAGCAATGACAGATTTAAAGAAAAAATCCAACAAATTCTTGGGGATCCAAAAGGCCCCCTTTTAATAAAATAATTAATTATAAGTCATACATTTTTATATTTTTTTTACTTTCAACACTTAAATATCTAGATCAACTTAAGATCGATTATAAGTTTTTATTTTTGTATGTTTTTATGTTATTTTTATGCCCTTTTTGACAAAGAAAACGTAGTTGTTGTTTTTTTGGGTAAAAACACAAAATGTGCAATCTTTTTCCCCAAAAAATATTACAAAGTGTAATATCTGATATGAAGTAATTGGAGTTTTAAATAAGTCAATAATTACTAACATTGATTTTAAATTGGTTATTTTTTGACATTTTTTTTATTTTAATCCCACTACAATATTGGTGATCCAAAAGGGCCCTATTCATACATCCATCCATTTTCTACTGCTTGTCCCTTTTTAAAAGTATAAAATGTTAGTAATACATTTTATATTATTTATTTACCACTTAAATATCTGGATCAACTTCAGAATTATCCATTGATTATAAGTTTTCATTATTTTAGTTTTTTTCGTTTTATGCCCTTTTTGACAAAACAGTTTATATGGCAAAAACACAAAATATGCATTATTTTCCCCGAAATATATCAAAGTGTAATATTTGATATGAAGTAATTAGTCTTAAATAAATCAATAATTTATAAGAACATTATTTTTTGAGCAATGACAGATTTAAAGAAAAAATCCAACAAATTCTTGGGGATCCAAAAGGCCCCCTTTTAATAAAATAATTAATTATAAGTCATACATTTTTATATTTTTTTTACTTTCAACACTTAAATATCTAGATCAACTTAAGATCGATTATAAGTTTTTATTTTTGTATGTTTTTATGTTATTTTTATGCCCTTTTTGACAAAGAAAATGTAGTTGTTGTTTTTTTGGGTAAAAACACAAAATGTGCAATCTTTTTCCCCAAAAATATTACAAAGTGTAATATTTGATATGAAGTAATTGGAGTTTTAAATAAGTCAATAATTAGTAATATTGATTTTAAATTGGTTATTATTTTTTGACAGTTTTTTTATTTTAATCCCACTACAATATTGGTGATCCAAAAGGGCCCCATTCATACATCCATCCATTTTCTACTGCTCGTCCCTTTTTAAAAGTATAAAATGTTAGTAATACATTTTATATTATTTATTTACCACTTAAACATCTGGATCAACTTCAGAATTATCAATTGATTATAAGTTTTCATTATATTAGTTTTTTTTGTTTTATGCCCTTTTTGACAAAACATTTTATATGGCAAAAACACAAAATGTGCAATATTTTCCCCGAAATATATCAAAGTGTAATATTTGATGTGAATTAATTAGAACCTTAAATATGTCAATAATTCATACCATGATTTTAATTGATTATTTTTTGTTGACAGTTTTTGAAAATATTTTAATTCCAATATAATATTGCGGATCCAAAAGGGGCCCAGTCATAAAAGTATTAAATGTAAGTCACACATTCATTTTTTTTGTTCCAGCATTTAAATATGTAGATCAACTTCAAATCTATCCATTGATTATATGTTTTTGTTTTATTTATTTTTTTGACATAGAAAACTTTGTTTTTCATATGGAAAACACACATAATATGCATTATTTCCCCAAAAGATATTTCAAAGCGGAATTTATTTATTTAACACTTTTATAAGTGGGACCCTTTTGGATCACCAATAATTTTAGTGAGATTTTTTTTTTTTTTTTTAAAACTGTCATTGCTCCAAAAAATAATTATTGACATATTTTGCACTTTGAAATATTTTTGGGAGGAAAATATAGCATGTTTAGTGTGTTTGACATAGAAAAAACTAAGTTTAATTTGTCAAAAAGTTTAAAAATAAAAAAAAACAACTAATACATTCCAAACTTATACTTGATGGATAATTCTGAAGTTGTTGTTGTTTTCTTACTGTACCGTAAATTAACCGAACCGTGACCTCTGAACCGAGGTACGTACCGAACTGAAATTTTTGAGGACCGTTACACCCCTAGTAAGTCATACATTTTAAATATTTTTTAAATTTTAACACCTACATCTCTAGATCAAATTCAAATCCATCCTTTGATTATACATTTTTATTTTATTAGGTTTTTTGGTTCAAAAAAAACATTGCAAAATTTACCCCCAAAATATTTCAAAGTGTAATATTTGATGTGAAGTAAAGGAGTCTTGAATAGGTCTTAAGTAGGTTTAATTTTTATTTTAATCCCACTAAAATATTGGGGATCCAAAAGGAAAAATATTAAATATGTAAGTCATATATTTTTTTCAACTTTTTTAAATCTCTAGATCAGGGGTCACCAACGCGGTGCCCGTAAGGACCAGATGAGTAGCCCGCTGGCCTGTTCTAAAAATAGCCCAAATAGCAGCACTTACCAGTGAGCTGCCTCTATTTTTTAATTTATATTTATTTACTAGCAAGCTGGTCTCGCTTTGCTCAACATTTTTAATTCTAAGAGAGACAAAACTCAAATGAAATTTGAAAGTCCAAGAAAATATTTTAAAGACTTGGTCTTGACTTTTTAAAATAAATTATTATTATTTCTTTTTTACTTTGCTTCTTATAACTTTCAGAAAGACCATTTTAGAGAAAAAAATACAACCTTAAAAATTTGGGGGGGGATTTTTTTAAACACATACCATTTACCTTTTGAATTCCTTCCTCTTCTTTCCTGACAATTTAAATCAATGTTCAAGTAAATTTATTTTTTTTATTGTAAAGAATAATAAATACATAATTCTTAATTTTAGCTTCTGTTTTTTTAACAAAGAATTTTTGTGAAATATCTCTTCAAACTTATTATGATTAAAATTCCCCCAAAATATTCTGGTAAATCTAGAAAATCTGTAGAATCAAATTTAAATGTTAAATGTCAAAGTCTTTAGAATTTTTTTTTTACATTTTTGTTCTAGAAAATTTAGAAGAAATAATGATTTGTCTTTGTTAGAAATAAATTTGTTATATGTTCTAACAAAGTGCAGATTGGATTTTAACTTATTTAAAACAAGTCATCAAAATTCTAAAATTAATCTTAATCAGGAAACATTAATTTTAATTTTTTTCAAAAAGATTCGATTTAGCTAGTTGTTCATCTGAATTTTTTTCGATTAAATTTGGAATTTTAAAGAGTCAAAATTGAAGATAAACTGTTTCAAAATGTAATTTTCATTTTTTTCATGTTTTCTCCTCTTTTAAACTGTTCGATTAAGTGTTTTTTTCATTATTTATTCTCTACAAAAAGCCTTCCGTAAATCCATCCATCCATTTTCTACCGCTTATTCCCTTTCGTGGTCGCGGGGGGCGCTGGCGCCTATCTCAGCTACAATCGGGCGGAAGGCAGGGTACACCCTGGACAAGTCGCCACCTCATCGCAGCCTTCCGTAAATGGAAAAAAAAAAATGTACGACGAAATGACAAGACAGAAATACCCATTTTTTATATATATAGATTTTTTTATCAAAGGTAAATTGAGCAAATTGGCTATTTCTGGCAATTTATTTAAGTGTGTATCAAACTGGTAGCCCTTTGCATTAATCAGTACCCAAGAAGTAGCTCTTGGTTTCAAAAAGGTTGGTAAACCTTGCTCTAGATCAACTTCAAATCTATCCATTGATTATAAGTTTTTATTTTATCCGTTTTTTTTGTTTGTTTTATGCCCTTTTTGACAAAGAAAAAAAATGTTTTATGCAATATTTTCCTCCAAAAATATGTCAGTGTAATTTTCGATGTGAAGTAATTGGAGCCTTAATTATGTCAATCATTCATAACATTGATTTTGATTCATTATTATTTTTGAGCAATGACAGTTCAAAAGAAAAAAAAAACCAGCCTGCATGTCATCTGTGTGGTATTAGAGTCAACATTACAACTTTTTCTTGTTACTTTTAAACGTTTATTCCATTTTTTAATGTTTTTAAAAAGTATTCCGTACTGGGTCATCCGGTTCATGGCCAGGCTGGAGTCTACCCCAGCGGACTTTTCCTGACTTTGTGTGAGGTGTGCAGACGTGGCATCAACTGCTGTGATGTCACAAAGACACCCTGAGGTTTTATTGCCTTCGTGCCTTTGTGCTTGGCACTGGCAAGTAAGTAAGCCTCTTAGCGGAGTGAGCGCTCCTCTCTTTTTATCCCAGGAGACACTTTGAGACGGTGTGAAGTGAAGAAGAAGAAGAAGCAGGTTATTTCCTCTTTTTCTTCATGGAACCAACACTTGATTGCCAAAACCTTTTTTCTCTTCCGCCCGATTGCAGCTGAGATAGGCTCCAGCACCCCCTAAGACTCCAAAAGGGACAAGCGGTAGAAAATGGATGGATGGATGTCTTTAAAAGTCTTTAAGTCTTCCCTCATTTTATTTTGAAAGTGTTGTTGGATTGGCAAAAACATCTGAAGTGTTGTTTTGGTTGGTTTTAGAATTATTTGGCACAGTACTTGTAACCTTGCCTCATTGGAGTGTCGGGCGATACGGCTGAAAACTGTATCATGATATCAGTTTTTTGTATCGATAATCATTGATATTTTTTTATGAGGACTACAAAATAACATGTAGTTTTAGAGAGCAATAGACTGTATTTACTTTGGCGAGTGGACTTTTCAATAGTTTCGTGGATAAATGGTTAGATATTTTAACGTCCTTGGTTCAGTATGGTGCGGACTGTGCTAGGTATTAAATAATGCTAGTTATAAGCTAGTGTGAGTTATCAACTATAATCTAAGTCAGTGGTTCTCAACCTTTTTTCAGTGATGTACCCCCTGTGAACATTGTTTTAATTCAAGTACCCCCTAATCAGAGCAAGCATTTTTGTTTGAAAAAAAGAGATAAAAAAGTAAAATACAGCATTTTGTCATCAGTTTCTGATTCATTAAATTGTATAACAGAGCAAAATATTGATCATTTGTAGTGGTCTTTCTTAATCTATTTGAAAAAAAAGATATAAAAATAACTAAAAACTTGTTGAAAAATAAACAAGTGTTTCAATTACAGATAAAGATTTCTACACATAGAAGTAATCATCAACTTAAAGTGTCCTCTTTGGGGATTGTAATAGAGATCCATCTGGATTTATGAACTTAATTCTAATCACTTCTTCACAAAAAAATAAATCTTCAACATCAATATTTATGGAACATGTCCACAAAAAATCCAGCTGTCAACACTGAATATTGCATTGTTGTATTTTTTTTTTCACAGTTCATGAACGTATATTCATATTTTTTTGACGTATTATTCAATAAATATGTTTATAAAGGATTTTTGAATTGTTGCTATTTTTAGAATATTTAAAAAAAATCTCACGTACCCCTTGGCATACCTTCAAGTACCCCCATTTGAGAGCCGCTGATCTAATGCAAGATCTAAGCTAAAGCTAGCTATCAACTAATGCTAGCTATTAGACAATGAGTTATTAACTATAATCTAATGCGAAATATAAGATAATGTTAGCTATAAGCTAATGCTAGCTATTAGACAATTTTAGTTTTCAACTAATGCTAGTTATAAGCTAATGTGAGTTAACTATAATGCAAGATTTAAGCTAATGTTAGCTACAAGCTAATGCTAGCTATTAAATGATGTTAATTATTAACTAATGATAGCTATAAACTAATGTGAGTTAACTATAATCTAATGCAAGATATAAGCTAATGTTATCTATTAGTTAATGCTAGCTATTAGATAATGTTAGTTATTAACTAATGCTAGCTATAAGCTAATGTGAGTTAACTATAATCTAATGCAAGATATAAGCTAATGATATCTATTAGCTAATGCTAGCTATTAGATAATGTTGAGGTGAGTTGAGTTGAGTTGAGTTTGAGTTTATTTCGAACATGCAAGCATACAACATGATACATTACAATTTCCAGTTTCTCTTTTCAACATGTTCGAAAAGGAGGAGGAAGAAGCAGAGCTTATTTAATCCTACCCCTTTTCTTTACATAACAGTTGCTAAAACTTTTGTTCACTTCCTGTTCTCAATGTATTCACAATGTATACTCATAAGTAATAAGTAATCACAATACAAATAAATAAATAATTGCTTAAGTTTTAATCCATACGATGAGATGAATCAGATTATTTTGAGAATGAATGAGTGAGTAAAATCAGAATGTTTATCATGGTTATTCATTTTTAGTTATTAACTAATGCTAGCTATTAGTTAATGTGAGTTATTCACTATAATCTAACGCAAGATATAAGTTAATGTTGGCTATAAGCTAATGCCAACTATTAAATAATGCTAGTTATCAACTAATTGTAGCTGTTAGCTATTGTGAGTTATTAATTATAATCTAATCCAAAACATAAGATAATGTTAGCTATGAATTAATGCTTGCAATTAGCTAATGCTAGCTATTAATGTTAGCAATAAGATAATACTAGATATTAACTAATGCCTGCAATCAACTAATGCTAGCTCTTAGCTAATTTGAGTTATTGACTCATTGGAATTATAAGCTAATTCTAGCTATTAACTAATGCTAGTTATTGACAAATGCTAGCTATTGGCTAATGTGAGCTATTAGTTAATGTTATCTAAAAGCTAGCTTGGGCTATTAACGACATTTTGCGACAAACTAATGCTAGCTATTAATATTCGCAGTAAGCAAATGCTAGATATTCATTTGCTTATTTGAGCTATTAACTAATTCTAGCTATAAACTAATGCTAGCTATTAACAAATGCTAATAACTAATGATAGCAGTAAGCTATTGTCAGATATTGAGTAATGACCTGATTTTATTTTGAAATCTTTGCGTTGTGTTGTTGTTTTGGTTGGTTTTACATGTATTTGTCCTCAAAGAAATGCATGTACATATAAATAGTCTGTTCCACTATTAGCTGTGTGCTAATCTTCTTAACTGTCATTCACGTGTGAGAAGAAGTGAAACTAAACCGGATCTTGGCGAGTTTAAAGGTGTCATGCAAGTGTAAAAATAAGTTTTTCAGCAGATAAGTGAAGAAGTCACGTTTCTTCGCCAGCAGGCTGTGAGGAGTTAATGGAGCGCTTGATTTGCTCACCCTAACCCGCCTATGGCACAGTACTTGAAACCTTGCCTCTTTGGTGTGTTGGGCGATACGGCTCAAGTCTGTATCATGATATCAACGTTTTGTATTGATGATTATTGATATTTTTTAATGAGGAGCAGCAGAACGATATAAATGTCAACAGCAATGGGACAAGCGGTAAAAAATGGATGGATGGATGGACATACAATATGTTAAGGGTTAGCATGCTAAAATTAGTCAGGTTGCTCGGTTTGCAAGCGTTGTCTCCAGAGTCATATAACTTGGTGTGTGACACATGCTAACTGTTAGCATTCCAACATTGTTAGCTCTTTTTGCAACAGTGGTGGAGAAATGGATGGATGAATGGACACACAGTGTTAAGTGCTAACATGCTAAAATTAGTCAGGTTGCTAAGTTTGCAACCGTTTACTCCAGAGTCATATAACTTAGGTGACATGTGCTAAGGTTTAGCATGTTAACTTTTTTTAGCTCATTTTGCAACCTTTTTTTAACTCCAGAGTCATATAACTTGGTATGTGACACATGCTAACTGTTAGCATGCCAACATTCTTAGCTCTTTTTGCAACAGTGGTGGAGAAATGGATGGATGAATGGACACACAGTGTTAAGTGCTAACATGCTAAAATTAGTCAGATTGCTAAGTTTGCAACCGTTTACTCCAGAGTCATATAACTTAGGTGACATGTGCTAAGGTTTAGCATGCTAACTTTTTTTTAGCTCATTTTGCAACCTTTTTTTACTCCAGAGTCATATAACTTGGTATGTGACACATGCTAACTGTTAGCATGCTAACAATATAAACTTTTTGCAACCGTGGTAGGAAATGGTTGGATGGACATAAATAATGTTAAGTGTTAGCATGCTAAAATTAGTCAGGTTGCTAAGTTTGCAACTGCTTACACCAGAGTCATATAACTTATGACATATGCTAGTTGTTTGCCTGCTAACGTTTTTGCTCATTTTGCAACTGTTTACTCCAGAGTCAAATAACTTGGGTGACGTGTGCTAAGGGTTAGCATGCTAACTTTTTTTTTTTTTTACTCATTTTGAAACCATGGTCATATAACACAAGTTATATGACCATTGGGCATATAACTTGGTATTTGATCCATGCTAACATTATTAGCTCTTTTTGCAACTGTGGTAGGAAATAGATGGATGGATGGACATACAGTTTGTCGAATGTTAGCATGCTAAAATTTGTCAGGTTGCTAAGTTTGCAACCGTTTACCCCAGAGTCATATAACTTATGTGACACATGCTAACTGTTAGCATGCTAACTTTTGCAAGCGTTTACTCTAGTCATATAACTTAGGTGACATGTGCTAAGGGTTAGCATGCTAGTTTTTTTTTAAATAATTTTGTAACCATTTACCCCAGAGTCATAACTTATGTGACATATGCTAAGTGTTAGCATGCTATCCTTTGCAACAGTCTACCTCAGAGTCATATAATTTAGGTGACATTTGCTAAGGGTTAGCATGCTCAACTTTTTTTTACACATTTTGCAACCATTTACACCAGAGTCATATAACTTGGTATTTGTCACATGCTAGCTATTAGCATACATTTTTTTTTAGCTCATTTTGCAACTGTTTACCACGGATGCACATATCTAATGTGGCATATGCTTTGTGTTAGCATGCTAACTTTTTTTTACTCATTTTGCAACCATTTACCGTAGTCATATAACTTGGTATTTGACACATGCTAACTCTTAGCATGCTAACGTATTTTTTTTACTCGTTTTGCAACCATTTACCCCAGAGGTATATACCATGGTGTCGGACACATGCTAACGTTACAATGCTAACATTATTAGCTCATTTTGCAACAGTTTACCATGGATGCATATATCTTAAGCGACACATGCTGAGTGTTAGCATGCAAACTCTTTTTGTTTTGCTTATTTTGCAACTGCTTATACCAGAGTCATATAACTTATGACATATGCTTGTTGTTAGCATGCTAGCTTTTTTTGCTCATTTTGCAACTGTTTACCCTAGAGTAATATAACTTGGTATGTGACACATGTTAATGTTAGCATGCTGACATTATTAGCTCTTTTTGCAACTGTGTACCTACCCCAGACTCGAATAACTTGTGACGTATGCCAACGTTAGCTTGCTAGCATTATCAGCTCATTTTGCAATGTTAACCCTAGAGTCATATAACTTGTGTGACATATGTTAAGTGTTAGCATGCTAACTTTTTTTTTGCTAATTTTGCAACTGCTTACCCAAGAGTCATATAACCTATGTGACATATGCTAAGTGTTAGCATGTTGACTTTTTTTTTTCTCTGCTTATTTTGCAACTGCTTAACCGAGAGTCATATAAATTATGTGACAAATGCTAGTTGTTAGCATGCTAACTTTTATTTGCTCATTTAGCAACCGTTTACCCCAGAGGCAATTAACCTGGTATGTGACACATGCTAACATTAGCATGCTAACATTATTAGCTCCTTTTACGACCGTTTACCCCAGAATCAAATAACTTGTGACGTATGCTAACGTTAGCATGCTCGCATTATTAGCTCATTTTGCAACCGTTTACCCTAGAGTCATATGACGTGGGACATGCTAAGTGTTAGCATGCTAACTTTTTTTTTTGCTAATTTTGCAACTGCTTTCCCGAGAGTCATATAAATTATGTGACAAATGCTAGTTGTTAGCATGCTAACTTTTACTTGCTCATTATGTTTTGCAGCAGAATGACGTCCCCCGTCACCTTAGAGGATGCTCTGTCCAACGTGGACCTGCTGGAGGAGCTGCCGCTGCCGGACCAGCAGCCGTGCATCGAGCCCCTGCCCTCCTCCGTCATGTACCAGGTGGGTGGTAGACGTATAGATGTGGTAAACACGTCATGTCCCTCCCGTGTATCATACCGTCTGTCCGCCACTCCCCCCTCAGCCCAACTTCAACACCAACTTTGAGGACCGCAACGCCTTCGTGACGGGCATCGCCAGATACATCGAGCAGGCCACCGTCCACTCCAGCATGGTGACCTACTTCTCCTTCTTCAACCTTCCAGCTAGAGTGGACTTCTACAGTGTGTCCTTGCAGCGGCTTCTCCATAGTTTCCTGGATAAATGTTTAGCTATTATTTCAACGTCCTTAGGCTGTCATTATGGACTCATTCTGCTTCAGTACAGTGCGGACAGTGCTAGCTTTTAGCTAATGTAAGCTCTTAACTATAACTTAATGTTAGCTATATATAAGCTAATGCTAGCTATTAAAAATGCTAGCTGTTAGCTAATGTGCGCTATTAACTATCATCTATTGCAAAATATAAGCTAATGTTAGCTATAAGCTAATGTGAGCTATTAATTATAATGCAAAATATAAGCTAATGTTAGCTTTTAGCTAATGTGAGCTATTAACTATAATGCAAAATATAAGATAATGCTAGCTATTAAAAATAATGCTAATTATCAACTAATGCTAGCTATTAGCTAATGCAAGTTATTAACTATAATCTAATGCAAAATATAAGATAATGCTAGCTATTAAAAATAATGCTAATTATCAACTAATGCTAGCTATTAGCTAATGCAAGTTATTAACTATAATCTAATGCAAAATATAAGCTAATGCTAGCTTTTAGCTAATGTGAGCCATTAACTGTAATGCAAAATATAAGTTAATGTGAGCTATTAACTATAATCTAATTTAAAATATAAGCTAATGTTAGCTTTTTAGCTAATGTGAGTTATTAACTATAATGCCTGCTATAAGGTAATGTTAACTGTAAGCTAATGTTAGCTCTTAAATAATTATAGTTATAAACTAATTCTTGTTATTGGCTGATTTGAGCTTTTAGTCAATGTTAACTATAAGCTAATGCTCGCTATAAACTAATGCTAATTATTAGCTAACGCAACTATTAATGTTCACAGTAAGCTATTGCTAGATATTAACTAATGCTAGCTATTTAATAATGTTAGTTATCAACTAATGCTAGCTTTTAGCTAATGTGAGCTATTAACTATAATGCAAAATATAAGTTAATGTGAGCTATTAACTATAATCTAATTTAAAATATAAGCTAATGTTAGCTTTTTAGCTAATGTGAGTTATTAACTATAATGCCTGCTATAAGGTAATGTTAACTGTAAGCTAATGTTAGCTCTTAAGTAATTATAGTTATAAACTAATTCTTGTTATTGGCCTATTTGAGCTATTAGTCAATGTTAACTATAAGCTAATGCTCGCTATAAACTAATGCTAATTATTAGCTAACGCAACTATTAATGTTCACAGTAAGCTATTGCTAGATATTAACTAATGCTAGCTATTTAATAATGTTAGTTATCAACTAATGCTAGCTTTTAGCTAATGTGAGCTATTAACTATAATGCAAAATGTAAGTTCATGTGAGCTATTAACTATAATCTAATTTAAAATATAAGCTAATGTTAGCTTTTCAGCTAATGTGAGTTATTAACTATAATGCCTGCTATAAGGTAATGTTAACTGTAAGCTAATGTTAGCTCTTAAGTAATTATAGTTATAAACTAATTCTTGTTATTGGCTGATTTGAGCTATTAGTCAATGTTAACTATAAGCTAATGCTCGCTATAAACTAATGCTAATTATTAGCTAACGCTAACTATTAATGTTCACAGTAAGCTATTGCTGGATATTAACTAATGCTAGCTATTTAATAATGGTAGTTATCAACTAATGCTAGCTTTTAGCTAATGTGAGCTATTAACTATAATGCAAAATATAAGTTAATGTGAGCTATTAACTATAATCTAATTTAAAATATAAGCTAATGTTAGCTTTTTAGCTAATGTGAGTTATTAACTATAATGCCTGCTATAAGGTAATGTTAACTGTAAGCTAATGTTAGCTCTTAAGTAATTATAGTTATACACTAATTCTTGTTATTGGCTGATTTGAGCTATTAGTCAATGTTTACTATAAGCTAATGCTCGTTATAAACTAATGCTAACTATTAGCTAACGCTAACTATTAATGTTCACAGTAAGCTATTGCTAGATATTAACTAATGCTAGCTATTTAATAATGTTAGTTATCAACTAATGCTAGCTTTTAGCTAATGTGAGCTATTAACTATAATGCAAAATATAAGTTAATGTGAGCTATTAACTATAATCTAATTTAAAATATAAGCTAATGTTAGCTTTTTAGCTAATGTGAGTTATTAACTATAATGCCTGCTATAAGGTAATGTTAACTGTAAGCTAATGTTAGCTCTTAAATAATTCTAGTTATAAACTAATTCTTGTTTTTGGCTGATTTGAGCTATTAGTCAATGTTAACTATAAGCTAATGCTCGCTATAAACTAATGCTAACTATTAGCTAACGCTAACTATTAATGTTCACAGTAAGCTATTGCTAGATATGAACTAATGCTAGCTATTTAATAACGTTAGTTATCAACTAATACTAGATATTAGCTAATGTGAGTTAACTATAATTTAATGCAAGCTCTAAGGTAATGTTAGTTATAAGCTTTTGCCAGCTATTAAATTATTATATTTATAAACTAATGCTAGTTATTGGCTCATGTGAGCTATTAGTTAATGTTAGCTATAAGCTAATGCTTGTTTTTAAATAGTGTTAGTTATCAACTTATACTAGCTATTAGCTAATGTGAGCTATTAACTATAATGCAATATATAAAGTATTGTTAGCTATAAGCTAATGCTAGCTATTAAATAATTATAGTTATAAACCAATGCTAATTTTTTGCTAATGTGAGCGATTAGTCAATGTTAGCTATGAGCTAATGCTCACTATAAACTAATTTTAGCTATTAGCTATTGCTGGCTATTAATGTTCACAGTAAGCTAATGCTAGCTATTAAATAATGTTAGTTATAAACTAATACTAGATATTAGCTAGTATGAGTTAACTATAATATAATGCAAGGTATAAGGTAATGTTAGCTATAAGCTAGCGCTAGCTATTAAATAATCATAGTTATAAACTAAATCTAGTTATTGGCTAATTTGAGCTATTAGTCAATGTTAGCTATAAGCTAATGCTTGCTAAAAACTAATTTTAGCTATAAACTAATGCTAGCTATTAGCTATTGCTGGCTATTAATGTTCACAATAGCCTAATGCTAGATAATAACTAATGCTAACTATAAGTGTGGTCCCGATACTAATATTTTGGTACCGGTACCGGGGCGGTGGGTCGGGGTGTGGACCGGTACTTTTTTTACAACTTAATATTGAACTGAATACGATTCATTAGTATCGCGGTACTAAACTAGTACCAGTATACCGTACAACGCTACAAGCTATTAGCTAGTTTGAGCTATTAACAAATTCTGGTTATAAGCAAATTCTAGCTATAAACTAGTGTTATCTATAAGTTAATGCTAGTTATAGGCTAATGTGAGCTATTTGTTAATGTTAGCCAAAAGCTAATGCTGTCTATAAGCTAATTTTAGCTGTAAACTGATGCGAGCTATTAATATTCGCAATAAGCTACTGTTAGCTGTTAGCTAATGCTAACTATTAATATTCGCATTAAGCTAAAGCTAGATATTAGCTAATGCTAACTATTAATATTCGCAATGAGCTAACGCTACATATTAACTAATGCTAGCTATTAGCTAATGCTAGCTATTAATATTCGCAATAAGCTATTGCTAGCTGTTACTTAATGCTAGCTGTCAGCTAATTTGAGTTATGGACTAATTCTAGCTATAAACTTATGTTAACTATAAGCAAATGCTAGTTATTAACAAATGTTAATAGCTAATGCTTGAAATAAGCAAATGCCAGATATTGTCTAATGCTAGCTATCAAATAATTCTAGCTTGTTGGGCAACACCTGATTTGATTCGATTCAAAAACGATTCCCGATTCAAAGTCAATACTGCTGCATGGTTTTAAGTGTTGTTCCTCATGAAGTGACCCTGTGTGCTGACAGAATGAGATGTTGGAGAAGGGCCAGGAGTACGCCATCATGCTCTACACCTGGAGGAGCTGCTCACGTGCAATACCGCAGGTAACCACTGGTCCCTTTGTGTCCTGGCCTCTCACTGCCTCACCTCTGTGCTCGCTCGCCCGCTGCAGGTGAAATGCAACGAGCAGCCCAACAGGGTGGAGATCTACGAGAAGACGGTGGAGGTGCTGGAGCCCGAAGTCACCAAGCTGATGAACTTCATGTACTTCCAGGTAGGAGGCTGGTCTCTAATCCAGTGGTTCTTAACATTTTTTCTATTCAAGTACCCCCTAATCAGAGCAAAGCATTTTTGGTTGAAAAAAGAGACAAAGAAGCAAAATACAGCACCATGTCATCAGTTTCTGATTTATTAAATTGTATAATAGTGCAAAATATTGCTATTTTGTAAGGGGCGCTGGAAGCCAGCAGACCCGTCAGCGATCCTGTTCTGTCTCCCTGTAATGTTTGTTTGATCTTGAATGGGATTGTGCTGAAATTTTTAATTTTCCTGAAGGAACTCTCCTGACGGAATAAATAAAGTACTATCTAATCTAATCTAATCTAATTTGTAGTGGTCTTTTTTGAACTATTTGGGAAAAAAAGTAATAAAAATAACTAAAAACTTGATGAAAAATAAACAAGTGATTCAATTATTAATAAAGATTTCTACACATAGAAGTAATCATCAACTTAAAGTGCCCTCTTTGGGGATTGTAATAGAGATCCATCTGGATTCATGAACTTATTTCTAAACATTTCTCCACAAAAAATAAATCTTTAACATCAATATTTATGGAACATGTCCACAAAAAATCTAGCGGTCAACACTGAATATTGCATTGTTGCATTTCTTTTCACAGTTTATGAACTTAGATTCATATTTTGTTGAAGTATTATTCAATAGATATATTTATAAAGGATTTTTGAATTGTTGATATTTTTAGAATATTTAAAAAAAATCTAACGTACCCCTTGGCATACCTTCAAATATCCCCAGGGATACGCGTACCCCCATTTGAGAACCACTGCTCTAATCCACCCTCAGTGTAGGAGGGTGGACTCCTCAAAGTAGGGGCTGGCCTCAAGTCCACACTCAAAGTAGGCTGGTGGCCTCTAGTCCACACTCAAAGTAGGAGGCTGGCCTCTAGTCCACCAACAAAGTAGAAGGCTGGCCCCCTCAAAGTAGGGGGTGGCTTCTAGTCCAACTTCAAAGTAGAAGTGGCCTGTAGTCGACCCTCAAAGTAGGAGGATGACTGGTCTCTAGTCCACCCTAAAAGTAGGAGGCTGACTGCTCACTAGTCCACCCTAAAAGTAGGAGGCTGGTCTCTAGTCCACCCTCAAAGTAGGAGGGTGGTCTCTAGTCCACCTTCAAAGTAGGAGGCTGGTCTCTAGTCCACCTTCAAAGTAGGAGGATGGTCTCTAGTCCACCCCCAAAGTAGAAGCCTGGCTGGTCTCTAGTCCACCCTCAAAGTAGGAGGATGGTCTCTAGTCCACCCTCAAAGTAGGAGGCTGGTCTCTTGTCCACCCTCAAAGTAGGAGGGTGGTCTCTAGTCCACCTTCAAAGTAGGAGGGTGGTCTCTAGTCCACCCTAAAAGTAGGAGCATGGCCTCTAGTCCACCCTCAAAGTAGGAGGCTGGTCTCTAGTCCACCTTCAAAGTAGGAGGCTGTCCTCTAGCCCATCCTCAAAGTAGGAGGGCTGGTCTCTAGTCCACCCTCAAAGTAGGAGGCTGGTCTCTAGTCCACCCTCAAAGTAGGAGGCTGGTCTCTAGTCCACCCTCAAAGTAGGAGGCTGGTCTCTAGTCCACCCTCAAAGTAGGAGGCTGGTCTCTAGTCCACCCTCAAAGTAGGAGACTGGCTGGTCTCTAGCCCACCCTTAAAGTAGGAGGTTGGTCTCTAGTCCACCCTCAAAGTCGGAGGCTGACTGGTCTCTAGTCCACTTTCAAAGTAGGAGGCTGACTGGTCTCTAGTCCACCCTCAAAGTAGGAGCCTGGCAGGTCTCTAGTCCACCCTCAAAGTAGGAGGCTGACTGGTCTATAGTCCACTCTCAAAGTAGGAGGCTGGCTGGTCTTTAGTCCACCCTCAAAGTAGGAGGCTGGCTGGTCTCTAGTCGACCCTCAAAGTAGGAGGCTGATTGGTCTCTAGCCCACCCTCAAAGTAGGTGGCTGGTCTCTAGTCCACTCTGAAAGTAGGAGACTGACTGGTCTCTAGTCCACCCTCAAAGTAGGAGTCTGACTGGTCTCTAGTCCACCCTCAAAGTAGGAGTCTGACTGGTCTCGAGTCCACCCTCAAAGTAGGAGGGTGGTCTCGAGTCCACCCTCAAAGTAGGAGGCTGGTCTCGAGTCCACCCTCAAAGAAGGAGTATGGCTGGTCTCTAGTCCACCCTCAAAGTTGGAGGGTGGCTGGTCTCTAGCCCACCCTCAAAGAAAGAGTATGGCTGGTCTCTAGCCCACCCTCAAAGAAAGAGTATGGCTGGTCTCTAGTCCACCCTCAAAGTAGGAGGCTGGCTGGTCTCAAGTCCACCCTCAAAGTAGGAGGCTGGCTGGTCTCAAGCCCACCCTCAAAGTAGGAGGGTGATTGGATTGGTCTCTAGTCCACCCTCAAAGTAGGTGTCTGGTCTCTAGTCCACCCTCAAAGTAGGAGGCTGACTGGTCTCTAGTCCACCCTCCAAGTAGGAGACTGAATGGTCTCTAGTCCACCCTCAAAGTAGGAGGCTGGTCTCGAGTCCACCCTCAAAGTAGGAGGATAGTTTCTAGTCTAGCCTCAAAGTAGGAAGATGGCCTTTAGTCCACCCTCAATGTAGGAGACTGGTCTCGAGTCCACCCTCTAAGTAGGAGACTGTCCTCTAGTCCACCCTCAAAGTAGGTGGATGGTCTCTAGTGCACCCTCAAAGTAGGAGGCGGACTGGTCTCTAGTGCACCCTCAAAGTAGGAGGGTGACTGGTCTCTAGTCCACCCTCAAAGTAGGAGGCTGACTGGTCTCTAGTCCACCCTCAAAGTAGGAGGCTGGCTGGTCTCTAGTCCACCCTCAAAGTAGGAGGCTGGCTGCTCTCTAGTCCACCCTCAAAGTAGGAGGCTGATTGGTCTCTAGTCCACCCTCAAAGTAGGAAGCTGACTGGTCTCTAGTCCACCCTCCAAGTAGGAGACTGAATGGTCTCTTGTCCACCCTCAAAGTAGGAGGCTGGCTGCTCTCTAGTCCACCCTCAAAGTAGGAGGCTGGCCTCTAGTCCACCCTCAAACTAGGAAGATGGTTTCTAGTCTACCCTCAAAGTAGGAGGATGGCCTCTAGTCCACCCTCAAAATAGGAGGATTGTCTCTAGTCTACCCTCAAAGTAGGAGGATGGCCTTTAGTCCACCCTCAAAAAAGGAGGATTGTCTCTAGTCCACCCTCAAAGTAGGAGACTGGCTGGTCTGTAGTCCACCCTCAAAGTAGGAGACTGGCTGGTCTGTAGTCCACCCTCAAAGTAGGAGACTGGCTGGTCTGTAGTCCACCCTCAAAGTAGGAGACTGGCTGGTCTGTAGTCCACCCTCAAAGTAGGAGACTGGCTGGTCTGTAGTCCACCCTCAAAGTAGGAGACTGGCTGGCCTCTAGTCCACCCTCAAAGTAGGAAGCTGGCCTCTAGTCCACCCTAAAGTTTTCACTCACAGCGGACTGCTTTTTTTTTTTTTCAGCGCACCGCCATCGACCGCTTCTGCAACGAGGTGCGGCGCCTGTGTCACACGGAGCGGCGGAAGGACTTTGTGTCGGAGGCCTACCTGCTGACTCTGGGGAAGTTCATCAACATGTTCGCTGTGCTGGACGAGCTGAAGAACATGAAGTGTAGCGTCAAGAACGACCACTCAGCTTACAAGCGGTACGCACTCACCTTTAGCCAGACACAAGCGTTAGCATTCCAATATTAGCATGCTAGCTTTTTTGCTAACTTTGTTGGTATACTCCAAACATATTGTTACTTAAAGAATGATACATGTTAGCACGCTAAGGTTATGCTATTTTTTTTTGTGCGGATTTTGTAGTTATACATGTAGTCATATTTTGGCATATGACGCATGATGCAGTAAGCATGCTAACCTTTTTTTTTGCTTATTTTGCAGATGTATATGTCAGTGTCAAACATTTTGTTACTTGCCAAATGATAACTGTTAGCATGCTAATGTTATGATAGATTTTTTCGCAAATTTTGTAGTTATACTTAACACATGATACAGTTAGCATGGTTATCAACAAATGGTGCCGATGTGAACTATTAGTTAATCCTGGCTATAAGCTAATTCTAGTTAACAAATGCTAGCTATTGGTTAATGTTAACTATTAGTTAATGCTAACTACAAGCTATTGCTAGTTATCAACAAATGTTAGCAATTGACTAATGTGAGCTGAATGTTAGCTATAAACTAATTCAAGCTATAAACTAATGCTAGCTATGAATGTTTGCAATAACACGCTAGATATTAGTGTTAGCTATCAACTAATGCTATCTATTAGCTAATGTGAGCTATTAACTAATTCTAGTTATAAGCCAATTCTGGCTATAAACTAATGCTAATTATCAATATATGCTATCTATTGGCTAATGTTAACTATTAGTTAATGCTAGCTATAAGCTAATGCTAGTAATCAACAAATGCCAGCTAATGGCTAATGTGGGCTATTAATGTTAGCTTTAAGCTAAGTCTAGCTATAAACTAATTCTAGCTATGAAAAATGTATTCAAGCTATACATTATTTCTAGCTATAAGCTAATGTTAGCTATTAGCTAATGCTAGCTATTAATGTTTGTAATAAGCTAATGCAAGATAGTAACTAATGCTATCTGTTAGCTAGAGTGCAGCATTACCTAATGTTGATTATGAGTTAATGCTATCTCTAAGCTAATGCTAGTTATCAACAAATGCTAGCTATTGGCTAATGGTAACTATTAATTAATGCTAGCTATAAGATAATGCTAGTCATCAACAAATGGTAGCTATTGACTAAAGAGAGTTATCAATGTCAGCTATAAGCTAATGTTAGATATTAACAAATGCTAGCTAATCCTGAAGGAACTCTCCTCGCAACCGAATCAATAAAGTACTATCTATCTATCCATCCATCTATCAATCTATCTATCTATCTATCTATCTATCTATCTATCTATCTATCTATCTATCTATCTATCTATCTATCTATCTATCTATCTATCTATCTATCTATCTATCTATCTATCTATCTATCTATTAATGTTTTAAATAGGCTAATGTAAGATATTAACTAATACTAGCTATCAACTAATGATAGCTATTAGCTAAAGTGTGCTTTTAGCTAATGCTAGCTATGAGTTAAAATGATCTATAGGTTATCAACAAATGCTAGCTATTGGCTAATGTTAACTATTAGTTAATGTCAACTATAAGGTAATTATAGCTATTAACTAATGCTAGTCATTATGTTTGCAATAAGCTAATGCTATCTATCAGGTAATGCTGGCTATTAGCTAATTTGAGCTATTAACTCATTCTAGTTGTAAGCTTTTTCTACCTATAAAATAATGCCAGTTATCAACAAATGCTAGCTATTGGCTAATGTTATCTTAGTTAATGCTAGCTATAAGCTAAAGCTAGTAATCAACAAAAGCTAGTTATTGTCTAATGTTAACTTAGTTAATGCTAGCTATAAGCTAATGCTAGTAATCAACAAAAGCTAGTTATTTTCTAATGTTAACTTGGTTAATGCTAGCTATAAGCTAATGCTAGTTATCAACAAATGCTAGCTATTGGCTAATGTTAACTTAGTTAATGCTAGCTATAAGCTAGTGCTAGTAATCAACAAAAGCTAGTTATTTTCTAATGTTGACTTAGTTAATGCTAGCAATAAGCTAATGGTAGTTATCAACAAATGATAGCTATTGGCTAATGTTAACTTAGTTAATGCTAGCTATAAGCTAATGGTAGTAATCATCTTAGGTAGTTATTTTCTAATGTTAACTTGGTTAATGCTAGCTATAAGCTAATGCTAGGTATCAAAAAAGGCTAGCTATTGACTAGTGTTAACTTAGTTAATGCTAGCTATAAGCCAGTGCTAGTAATCAACAAAAGCTAGTTATTTTCTAATGTTAACTTAGTTAATGCTAGCTATAAGCTAATGCTAGTAATCAACAAAAGCTGGTTATTGGCTAATGTGAGCTATTAATGTCAGCTTTAAGCTAATTCTAGCTATAAACTCATGCTAGCTATTAGCTAATGCTAACTATAACTGTTTGCAATAAGCTAATGCTAGATAAAAACTAATGCTAGCTTTTAGCTAACTTGAGCTATTAACTAATTTTAGTTATAAGCTAATTCTAGCTATAAACTAATGCTAGTTATCAACAATGCGGGCTATTTGTTGATGTTAGCTAAAAGTTAATGCTGTCTTTTTTCTCTATTGTTAAAACGCTCGTGTGTTGCAACGTTTTTTTTTAAGTAAGGGGGGAAAAAAATAAAAATAACATTTATTACCTACTCAGTGGCATAGTGGCTAGAGTGTTCGCCCTGAGATGGGTAGGTTGGGAGTTCAAACCCCGGCTGACTCATACCAAAGACTATAAAAAAAATGGGACCCATTGCCTCCTTGCTTGGCACTCAGCATCAAGGGTTGGAATTGGGGGTTAAATCACCAAAAATGATTCCCGGGCGTGGCCACTGCAGCTGCTCACTGCTCCCCTCACCTCCAAGGGGGTGATCAAGGGTGATGGGTCAAATGCAGAGAATAATTTCGCCAAACCTAGTGTGTGTGTGTGTGACTATCAGTGGTACTTTAACTTAACTACCAAAAATGATATTCAATATTTTAGAATAAAGTAATTTAATGGCCTTGTGGTTAGAGTGTCCGCCCTGAGATCGGTAGATTGTTAGTTCAAACCCCGGCCGAGTCATACCAAAGACTATAAAAATGGGACCATTACCTCCCTGCTTGGCACTCAGCATCAAGGCTTGGAATTGGGGGTTAAATCACCAAAAATGATTCCCGGGCGCGGCCACTGCAGCTGCTCACTGCTCCCCTCACCTCCAAGGGGGTGATCAAGGGTGATGGGTCAAATGCAGAGAATAATTTCGCCAAACCTAGTGTGTGTGTGTGACTATCAGTGGTACTTTAACTTTAATTTCCACTAACAGTGTAATATTTGTGTCAATTTAAGTAACTGCTAGCATTGTTGCCTTGACAAAACAAATAAAAGCTGTAATACTAAGTCAGTATTTAAACCGGCTCCCTTCCCATCTCCATCACGTAAACTGAATCCAATTCTGATTCGAACCGAATCCAATTTTCTCCTCACAGCGCCGCCCAGTTCCTGCGGAAAATGTCCGAGCCCTCGTCCATCCAGGAGTCTCAGAACTTGTCCATGTTCCTGGCAAACCACAACAAGATCACGCAGGTGGGTCTTCCATAAGCATCAAAGAGTTTTTTTCCCTCATACCTGTGAGGATCCTGCGCGTGGCCACTAAATTGCGATGTAGCACGAGTCAGCTCACGGTCTGGATCCTCTGTGGTTTTTCCAGTCTCTGCAGCAGCAGCTGGAGGTGATCAACGGCTACGAGGAGCTGCTGGCCGACATCGTCAACTTGTGTGCGGAGTACTACGACAACAAGATGTACCTCACCCCCGGCGAGAAGCACATGTTGCTCAAAGTGAGTGACCCCAGCACTTTGTCTGGGTAGTTAGTTCCGCTGACCACCCCCCCGCACTGTGCGTGCAGGTGATGGGCTTTGGCTTATACCTCATGGACGGCACCAGCAGCAACATCTACAAGATGGACGCCAAGAAGAGAATCAACCTGACCAAGATCGACAAGTTCTTCAAGGTAAGTGGCAGCAGGAAGTGGAATTATGTACCGAAACGCTACCTGAACAGAAGATGTAGCAAATTAGAATTGGAACCAGGCACACACAGAGCGCTTACAGCAGGGGTGACCACACTTTTTCTGCAGGCGAGCTACTTTTCAATTGACCAACTCGAGGGGATCTACCTCATTTATATATATCATTTATATTTATTTATTTATGAAAGAGACATTTTTGTAAACAAGTTAAATGTGTTTAATGATAATACAAGCATGTGTAACACATATAGATGTCTTTCTTTCACGAAGACAAGAATATAAGTTGGTGTATTACCTGATTCTGATGACTTGCATTGATTGGAATCAGACAGTAATGATGATAACGCCCACATTTTCAAATGGAGGAGAAAAAAAGTTGTCCTTTCTGTACAATACCACATGAAAGTGGTTGGTTTTTGGCATCTAATTCATCCAGCTTCCATACACTTTACAAGAAAAACATTGGCGGCAAATTCCGTAGCTTGCTTGATTGACATTCACGGCACCCGAGGGTCTTGTGAGATGACGCTGGCTGCTGCCAGTTCATTATTATGAAAAAATGACAGAGAGGAAGGCGAGAAACACTTTTTATTTTAACAGACTTTCGCGCCGTCCCTTCCGTCAAAACTCTAAAGGCCGACTGCACATTTCCTATCTTCACAATAAAAGCCCTGCTTCATGCTGCCTGCGCTAACAAAATAAGAGTCTCAGAAAGCTGGCGTGCACAAGTGATGTGCACGCCAGCTTTCTGAGGGATTGCTTGTGCACGCCAGTTTTCCCAGACTCTGTATTTAGTTAGCGCAGGCAGCATGAAGCAGGGCTTTTATTGTGAAAATAGGAAATGTGCAGTCGGCCTTTAGAGTTTTGACGGAAGGTACGGCGCGAGAGTCTGTTGAAATAAAAAGTGTTTCTCGCCTTCCTCTCGGTCATATTTTCATAATAATGATCTTGCAGCAGCCAGCGTCATCTCACAAGACCCTCCGGTACCGTGAATGTCATTTAAGTGACGTCTTGGTGAAGATTGATGATCACAAATTTTTAGGTCTATTTTTTTTAAAAGCCTGGCTGGAGATCGACTGGTAGCTCGCGATCGACGTAATGGGCACCCCTGGCTTACAGTATGAAGACAGAATGGATGTATTTTGGCTTCTAAACTACTCCAAACTACAAAACCAGTGAAGTTGGCACGTTGTGTAAATGGTAAATAAAAAGAGAATGCAATGATTTGCTAATTTTATTCAACTTATATTCAATTGAATAGACTGTAAAGACAAGATATTTAATGTTCACACTGAGAAACTTCATTTTTTGGGGCAAATAATCATTAACTTAGAATATAATGGCAGCAACACATTGCAAAAAAGTTGTCACAAGGGCATTTCTACTCGAGATGTATGATATTGGCTTTTTTGCCGATGTCCCGATGTTGTCCAACTCTTCATTACCAATTCCGATATCATCCGATTCCGATATATACAGTCGTGGAATTAACACATTATTATGCCTAATTTTGTTGTGATGCATTGTAATATAATGCAATGTAACAAGTTATGGAGAAAAAATGCCAACATGGCACTGCCATATTTATTATTGAAGTCACAGAGTGCATTATTTTTTTTAACATGTCTCAAAACAGCAGCTCCCTGAGCAAGCATGAGGAGGTTGAGGTGGGTGGGGGGTGTAAGTTGTAGCGTCCCGGAAGAGTTAGTGCCGCAAGGGGTTCTGGGTATTTGTTTTGTTGTGTTTATGTTGTGTTACGGTGCAGATGTTCTCCCGAAATGTGTTTGTCATTCTTGTTTGGTGTGGGTTCACAGTGTGGCGGCGCATAATTATAACAGAGTTAAAGTTGTTTATACGGCCACCCTCAGTGTGACCTGCATGGCTGTTGACCAAGTATGCATTGCATTCACTTGTGTGTGTGAAAAGCCGTAGATATCGCGTGATTGGGCCGGCACGCAAAGTCAGTGCCTTTAAGGTTTATTGGTGCTCTGTACTTCTGCCTACGTCCGTCATTGACGTTCAGTGAGGTTCATGGCTGGTGAGGCACTGACTTCATCACAGTCAGATTTACAAACATATGAACCCTAAAGAGTATCTTATTCACCATTTGATTGGCAGCAGTTAATGGGTTATGTTTAAAAGCTCATACCAGCATTCTTTACACATACAAACTGTAGCACACAAAAAAGCACATTATATTAAAAAAACGTTACTATGGTCTTACCTTTACTTATAAATGAAGTCCATGCGCCGCTCCTTCTGAACAAAAGCATCAATAACTTGTTTATAGAAGTCTTCCTTATATTCCTTCAGTTTTACAAGTCTCTCTGTCTCGATGGAGATCACTGCCAGGGAAGCAAGTCGTCCTTGACCGGTCCTGTTCCGACTGTATGTTTTGATTCTTTTCAGTGCTGAGAATGACCGCTCCACCGATGCTGTAGTAGCTGGAACAGTGAGCACTAGCTGGAGTAACTTTGTTGCCTCAGGAACAGTTTGGATGACGTTCTTCTGGAACAAAAAGCTGAGAAGCTGTCCAAGAGATTTACATTCATCCCTCACCATTTGTGATCTATACAGTCCAACTAGATCCGCCTTTAGTTGCACAAAGTCAAAGAATCTGGCATATTTGGACAGGCTCTGCAGTTTTGTGTCATCAAAATGTTTTGACATTTCACTGAATTTCGAACAATCAACCAAACCAAGGAAAGCCAGCTCACCAAAATGATCAAACCTAGCCTTCATTTGATAGCTTATGTCATCCAGAATGTTACCGAACGCTCGTTTTTCGTTCAAATCTAATTGACTGTCTGCCTCCACTCTGCCAGGCCAAGTGCGCTGCATTTCTTCTCAAATCGGTCACAGAAACTTTTGATATCCAGTCTCATGCGCTCAAGAGTTGCAATGGTGTCGCGAATGCGTGCAAGACAATATTCAATGTCCATCACTTTGTTTTGCAGCACTCTAAAAAGTGCATTAGTCTCATTGAAAATGTCCTCATATACCATAAGGAGAAAGCATGTAGATGCTTTTGACAGCCGGTGATCGTATCCTGTTGCCATCATTAGCGTGTCATTATCCCAGCTGTCAGGATTTTCAATGATGATGTGAAATAACGTGCGCAGGTCATTGTGGTGCATGCTTATTGTCTGCAGCAGCATGGAGTTAGAGCTCCATCTTGTGGGCGCTGCCCTGGGTAAACGGCGCTTGACAACATCATCCAGCAAGTGAGTGCGCTTTGTGGACTTGCTGAAAAATGAGGCTAGTCCCTCAGCTGTTTTAAAAAACGTGCATGCACTTTGCTGAATGCAATAGCACTAAGTTCAGCTTGTGTGCGTAACAGTGGGTGGACATGGCTTCGGGCACTCTTTCTTTAGTTTTAGCTTGCACGCCATTAAGCTCTGAGGTCATTACAGTGCAGAGGTGGGTAGAGTAGCCAGAAATTGTACTCAAGTAAGAGTACTGTTACTTTAGCGATTTATTACTCGAGTAAAAGTAAGGAGTAGTCACCCAAATATTTACTTGAGTAAAAGTAAAAAGTATGTTGTGAAAAAACTACTCAAGTACTGAGTAACTGATGAGTAACCTGTTTGTTTAATGATTACGGCGACCAATAATGCACAAAAACATAAAAATAGCAATGAGCAAATTCAGAGCCAGGAATATCTCTTAAGCAACCAAAACAATAATATATATCAAATAATACTACATTAAAATAAAATAAAAATGAAGGCACATTGAGCCACAATAACTTAACAGCACCATAGGCTCAGTAGGCATTGATTGATTGATTGATTGATTGAAACTTGTATTAGTAGATTGCACAGTACAGTACATAATCCGTACAATTGACCACTAAATGGTAACACTCCAATAAGATTTATAAAGTTAATCAATTACTTAATAAATGACCAAGTCGAGGTGATCTACCTCATATATACATACACACACATATCATACATATATACATACATATATATATTTGTATATATATATATATATACACACATACATACATACATTTATATATACAGTATATAATTTATATTATTTTACCGTTTTTGGTGACATGTTAAAGGTGTTTTAATGAATATACATGCATGTTTAACATATAAATTCCTATCTTTCATGAAGACAAGAATATAAGTTGGTGTATTACCTGATTCTGATGACTTGTATTGATTGGAATCAGACGTCCACGTTTTCAAATGGAGGAGAAAAAAAGTTCCTCTTTTCTGTCTAATACCACATGAAAGTCGTTGGTTTTTGGCATCTTATTTGTCCAGCTTCCATATTCGTTTTTATACACTTTACAAGAAACACATTGGCGGCAAACTCCGTGGCTTGCTAGCTTGTTTGCGCTGGCTTTCGGAGACTCTTATTTTGTTAGCGCAGGCGCGATGGAGCGGCACTTTTATTGTGAAGACAGGAACTGTGCGATCAGTCTTTAGGCTTGTGACGGGAAGTACGGTTGAAATAAAAAGTGTCTTTTTTCCTTTACACTTTTGATTGATTGAAACTTTTATTAGTAGATTGCACAGTACAGTACATAATCCGTACAATTGACCACTAAATGGTAACACCACAATACGTTTTTCAACTTGTTTAAGTCGGGTCATGTGACCGCCTGGCTCTGTTTGATTGGTCCAACGTCACCAGTGACTGCATGTGATTGGTGAAACGCAGGCATGCGTAGATTCTACTTTGAAGCTCTGTCATTAACCAAAACAAACATTAATAGATCGATAAAAAAAAGTAGCGAGTAGCGAGCTGAATGTAGATCAATGGAACGGAGTAAAAGTAGCGTTTTTTCTCTATAAATATACTCAAGTAAAAGTAAAAGTATGTTGCATAAAAACTACTCGTAGAAGTACAATTTATCCCAAAAGTTACTCAAGTAAATGTAACGGAGTAAATGTAGCGCGTTACTACCCACCTCTGTTACAGTGGCCCCATCATAGGTCTGAGCTACAAGCTTTTCAACACAGCCATACTTCTCCAACACTCCCAGGACATACTCAGCAATGGCAGGAGCGCGTCTGTCATTGCTGACGTCATCAAATCCCAAAAATGCCTCCTTCACCGCACAGCCTGCTTCAGTTGTAGCCAAATACTAATATGACAGAAATCTGAGCATGGTTTGTGACATCTGTGGTCTCGTCCACTTCTACAGCAAAAAATTTGGCTGCACTGATCTCCCTTTTAATGTCATTTCTAATGACATCCCCAACTGCTTCGATTAAATTATTCTGTATTCTTTTTGACACACCAGAAAATACAGTGGATGTCTCCAAATGTCTAGCTAGCCTGTCATCATGGTCATTCTCAGCAAAAACATGCAATAGTTCAACATAGTTGCCACGATTGGTAGAGCCTGTACTTTCATCATTTCCACGGAATGGCAGTTGCTGTTTGGCAAGGAAACAGCTGGCATTGATGAGGTATTTTAAAATCTCTCGGTTCTTCTTTACCTTAGCATTGTGGGTGCTGATGTTGAGTCTTCGCTGTTCATCCAAAGCCAAGTCTATCCTGGACATCCCGAACGTTTTGAGCGCGATCTGGCTTTGAATGTGAGTGGTCGACCGCTCATGTTTGACGAGGCTTCTCTGCAAATTCTTCAGGTCACAATATCCCATCTGAGTCCAGACATTGTCACAAGAAAAGAAGGCAGGAAAAGCAAAAATAACCGGTTTCTTGTTGGACATCCACACAGCCAGACTTTTTGTGTGTACCACACCGTTTGAAAAGTACGGGTCTTCTGTCCCGAAGTCTGAAGCAAACTTTTAGCTCCGGCGTTGGTCTTCCATGAACTATTATCTCCTGCTTCGATTGGAAGTCCAGTTTACCAAACTGTTTTATTTTAAATATATAATCCTCCATTTTAAAACTCCAGGCGAGAGGAAAAAATAAACGGCCGCTGCATTTGACTTGCTAACTGTAAAATGTTGTTACTTTTCTGCAGTCGTAAGAATGATCCCTGGGATCACTAGCGCCCTCTACCACCAGGAGGCAGGATTACTGCGAGCCTCACACAGTGCATCTTTGCAGCTGTTTTAGGATTGCCCAGCATACAGTTGTTGACAAAATACACTGTACATTATATACCTCAGCTAACTAAACTATGGAAAAGTATAGTATAATTCATATAGCAATACGGTCTCACTGCACCGCAGCCAGCAGTTAGCCGAGTCATTGCCATGGTGACGGGGAGGCTCAACTGGCTGCGGACTCACCGCAAGTCTCTGCTCAGTATTTGAACGGAAAATGTGAAAATTAAGCGATTTTGAATAAAAAATTATTTT
The DNA here is from genome assembly GCF_033978795.1 of Nerophis ophidion. Classification (NCBI taxonomy): domain Eukaryota; kingdom Metazoa; phylum Chordata; class Actinopteri; order Syngnathiformes; family Syngnathidae; genus Nerophis; species Nerophis ophidion. The sequence continues at coordinate 31,942,894 of NC_084636.1, read as the reverse complement.
AAACTAGTGAAGTTAAATGGAAAATAACTTCATAGTATAATCACTGGATACATATAACAATATAATAAAAATGTTTTCTCTTGACATATAAAACAATCACTGTAAACATGATCATTTAAGGGAAGAATGTAATACAAAATATCAATACAAAGTGTCAAAACAGAATAAACTCTCTGTTGCTGCAGCAACAGAGATACAGTCTATAGGTCCCTAAGATATACATATCTAATGTATTCATATTTTGTTTATGTAGGATATACCACTCCGTACAGCGGCGTTTTAAAAAGTCATAATTTAAACTTTTTGAAACAGATTCCGATAACTTCCAATACTACATTTTAAAGCATTTATCGGCCAATAATATCGGCAGTCCGATATAATTGGACATCTCTACTTCAAAGACAAGATATTTAATGTTCACACTCAGAAACGTCTTTTTTTTCTTTGCAAATAATCATGAACTTAGAATTTAATGGCAGCAACATATCGCAAAAAAGTTGTCACAGGGTAGGTAGGTAGGTCTTTATTGTCATTGCACAAGTACAACGAAACTTTGTTTTCAGCACAAACCCGTTCAAGATTAGACAAATAGGGTACAGGGTTACAGAACAGGAACGCTGAAGGGTCGCCACAAGGCGCCCCATAAAAGATGGGAAAAAGGTAAAACGCTGGGGGAAAAGATGAGTAAAAAAATACAATCCAGACTGGGCTACTAAGGGGGCCTAATCTGGAGTGGGGAAAAAAACAAACAAACAGGGTACAGGGTTACAGAACAGGAACGCTGATTGGTCACCACAAGGCGCCCCATAAAAGATGGGAAAAAGGTAAAACGCTGGGGGAAAAGATGAGTAAAAAAATACAATCCAGACTGGGCTACTAAGGGGGCCTAATCTGGAGTGGGGAAAAAAAACTCCATGCAATGCACACATAAACACGTTACATTTAATCACGACAAACTCGCAACAGAGGGGCGGGGAGTTGGGGCCCAGGAAGGCGACCGCTGCTTTGAAGAGCTGCCATCCGACCTTCACCCCAAGGGGAAAAAGCGGTGGTGAAGGCATGGCATGGCATGGCATGGGGTGGGGGTGGGGGGTGCGTGCGTGTATGCCCAATTGTCTTGGGTGTGATGATGTAATGTTTTTAGACTGAGGCCGATCTGCAAAAGTTCGACTCCAGGTGTCGTTGAGTAGGGAGGGAGGTCAAAAGTGTCCATCATTGAGGTATCCTCGGGGGTGTTTTTCAGCACAGCCCCGTCCTGTTTCCACAACGTCAAGGCCATTGGAGGGAGTCAAATCGTAGATTAGAATGTTTGTTCTGTTCGTCTATGCTGTGTCTATGCTGTGTGCTCTCAAATGCAATTATTATTTTTTTCTTTTCAGCAAGCTTCTCAATGATGTGATCCATCTTGCGATTCAGTTCAGAAATCGCCGCAGTCTGTTTCCACAGCCCTGCCCAAACCATCCATTGCGACGAACAGCCTTTGGGCATTTTTACCACTGTGTTACATGGCCTTTCCTTTTAACAACACTCAGTAAATGTTTGGGAATTGAGGAGACACATTTTTTAAGTTGAATTCTTTCCCATTCTTGCTTGATGTACAACTTAAGTTGTTCAACAGTCTGGGGTCTCCGTTGTGCTATTTCAGGCTTCATAATGCGCCACACATTTTCAATGGGAGACAGGTCTGGACTACAGGCAGGCCAGTCTAGCACCTGCACTCTTTTACTATGAAGCCACACTGTTGTGACACGTGGCTTGGCATTGTCTTGCTGAAATAAGCAGGTTTTGGAGCAACATGTGTTGTCATCCAAGCAACGGTATCATGGACGTCCCTGCTTATTTCAGCAAAACAATGCCAAGCCACTTGTCATAACAGCGTGGCTTCGTAGTAAAAGAGTGCGGGTACTTTCCTGGCCCATCGAAAATGTGTGGCGCATAATAAAGCGTAAAATAAGACAACTTAACAACTTAAGCTGTACATCAAGCAAGAATGGTAAAGAGTTCTACTTTCAAAGCTTCAACAATTAGTTTCCTCAGTTCCCAAACGTTTATTGAGTGTTGTTAAAAGAAAATGTGATGTAACACAGTGGTGAACATGCCCTTTCCCAACTACTTTGGCACGTGTTGCAGCCATGAAATTCTAAGTTAATTATTGTTTGCAAAAAAAAGAAAAGTTTATGATTTTGAACATCAAATATCTTGTCTTTGTAGTGCATTCAATTGAATATGGGTTGAAAATAAATTTGCAAATCATTGTATTCTGTTAATATTTACATCTAACACAATTTCCCAATTCATATGGAAACGGGGTTTGTACATACAGCTAGCCTAAATAGCATGTCTGATTAGCACTCCACACAAGTCAATAACATCAACGAAACGCACCTTTGTGCATTCACGCACATCATTAAAAGTTTGGTGGACAAGATGAGACAGATAAAGAAGTGGCATAAAACACGTCTTAGAAAGTCGGAGAACGTTATACATGTAAACAAACTACGGTGAGTTCAAGGACCGTCAAAATTAATGGGACAAAACGGTGCTCGCCAAAAACTCGAATCAGTGAAGCATGTTTAATATACAGTGTGCTTTATAACAATTATGGAGGTTTGTGTCATGTTTGTCCTCCTACAGAAACCATATTAAAACAAAAAATATCTGTTTCCATTTTTCATACATTTTTGAAAAAGCTCCAGAGAGCCTTTCGGACAGCGCTAACGAGCCGCGGGTTGCTGACCCCCGACCTAGAGAGACGTGCAGTGATTTCTCCAGATTCTCTGAACCTTTTGATGATATTACGGACTGTAGATTGTTAAATCCCTCATTTCCTTGCAATAGCTGGTTGAGAAATGTTGTTCTTAAACTGTTGGACATTTTGCTCACGCATTTGTTGACAAAGTGGTGACCCTAGCCCCGTCCTTGTTTGTGAATGACCAAGCACTTAATGAAAGCTGCTTTTATTCCCAATCATGGTTACTTTTCGCAAGTAAGATTTAACATTAACGTACTATTTGTTGTATTTTGTGAAAAGAATATTACCACAGATTTGAGAAGGAGCAAAGATCTTCAATATTTGTATGTGAACATCACAAAGAAATCTTCTGGGGGAGGATGACCCCCCTACAGGGGTTTGGTTTACAAACTTTCACCCCCACCTAAAACAAAATTCACCAGCCACCACTGATTATGATGCATTCTCTTTTTAGGCAAAGTATAAGACACTACTTTCTTAACAGTATAATTGTAATCAGGAATAAGTCTTCAAGTAACAATCTTCAAACACTAACATTGTTGGGTAAAACCGAATTTGGTTTTATTCTGAATCCAGTGAAACAGATTGGTGATTTTAGCTGATATAAAGACTTTCAGGTGTTTGTATAGGTTTATGTTTAAGTATTTGGCAGACGCTTTTATCCAAAGCGACATACATAAAAAATACATATAAAACAATCACTGTAAACATGATCATTTAAGGGAAGAATGTAATACAAAATATCAATACAAAGTGTCAAAACAGAATAAACTCTCTGTTGCTGCAGCAACAGAGATACAGTCTATAGGTCCCTAAGATATAGATATCTAATGTATTCATATTTTGTTTATGTAGGATATACGCATGTATATATAACCTAATCATATTGTTTCTTCAATTTAAAAATAGCTGACCTTTTTTCCCCCCTTCTCTGGGATTATATCCCCAGTTTTGATCTCGGACGTCTGGTCATTTGTAGCATATAAGAATATTCTATTACTGTTAAGCAAACTATGAATAATAAAAACACGTCAAAACATGTGTCCTTTATCATAGCTACACGTATGACAAAAAAACGTGAGGTAAGATGAATTAAATGCGCTCACAGTTCATTGCTCCTGTCAAATGAATTGCCCTGAGTGGAGCGGATCACCACTCCAAGATGGCGGCCCCACGTCTCGTCAGCGCCAGTAGGCAGTAGCGCTCCATGCTCTGTCTACTTATAACATGTCTATTGTCTATAGTTGTCCCAACTGTTATTTCTCTGTCGTTTCTACTCACTCCAATTCTTGTTTTGTTTGTACTCTACAGCAGCTCCAGGTGGTTCCTCTGTTCGGCGACATGCAGATCGAGTTGTCCCGGTACATCAAGACCAGTGCACACTTCGAAGAGAACAAGTCCAGGTGAGAGGGGGAACACCTTGTTTATTCTAGAACCCTGATCTCAAGACTTGACTATTGTGTGAATGTCCAAACATTCACACATAGAAGATTCTACACCAAAACATCTATTTATTATTGTTATTATTGTGTGAATATCCAAGTTTTTGACCATTCCACCTTCAAAACATTCCTATTATTTGGGACAGCTACCATTTTCATACAAATTCCCGGAATTCCAACATACCCATTTAAAATCTGTCACTACGTCAACATTTTTCAACCGTTTAGAAAATTTTCAAAACCAACCCATTCATCGATAAGAATTGTTGTATTACCTATATTTTTAAAAATTCAATTTTTTTCTGAAATTTCCATTCAAACGAATTGACATATTCATAGTTCTACATTGCCAAAAATTCTCAAAATATTGCACTCATTTTACCCAATTTAGACCTTTCAACCATCAACCCACATTGTTGTTCACATATGTTGAACGCAAAACATGTTGTCCTTTTCCCAAAATTACCTAATTAATTTTCCCTCCTTTGAAAATAAATGGGCAAAATACAAAACTCTCCATACCCCACATTTCTCAGCGATTTGAACCTTTCCAACATCCACACTCTCCACTCATCGTTGATAATCAAACTTCAAGTTAAACAAAAATTCCAGGAATTTCCACAATTCTCAGTTTTCCAAAGCCCCATTTTCACCTCTCCCTGGAAAGTTTTCACAGTCCCCATTATTCAACCATTTTTGACCATTGCACCTTCAAAACGTTCTTCTTAATTGGGAGATTTTCCTTTTTCTAAAAATTCCTGGTTTTTCCGAAATTTCAGGAATACCTGAAATTACCAAATTTCCAGGAAATTCCCATTCAATTGAATGGACCTATTCATAGTTCTACAATGACCAAAATGTTCGCCATTTTTACCCTATTCCGACCTTTCAACAATTCACCCACACTGTTCGTCGCATATGTTGAACACAAAACATGTTGTCCCTTTTTCATAAAAAATTCCCGGTTTTCCCGAAACTCCAGGAATCCCAAAATTTAAATTTGTACTGTTAGGTCAACATTTTTCAACCGTTTTAAAAAATTCCAACACCAACCCATTCATATCATCTAGGATAATTGTTGTGATACATATATTTTCAGAAATTCCCGTTTATCCTAAAATTTCCAGGAAATTCCTATTCAAATTAATGTAGTTCTACATTTCCCAAAATGTTGCGCCATTTACTCGATTCTGACCTTTCAACCATCAACACACACTACTCTTCACATATGTTGAACACAAAACATGGTGTCCTTCTGCCAAAATTCCAGTTTTTCCGGAATTTCCTGTAATTTTCTCCCCATTGAAAAAGAATGGGCATTACACAAACCTCTCCATATCCCACATTTCTCAACCGATTTGAAACGTTCCACCCTCCACACACTCCAATCACTTTGGACAGTCAAATTACCATACTTCCAAGTTCCAAAAAATTCCAGGAATTCCCAGAATTCGCGATTTTCCAAAGCCCTATTTTCTTCTCTCTCTGGAAAGTTTTCACAGTCCACATTTTTCAACCGTTTATGACCATTCCACCTTTAAAACGTTCCTCTTAATTGGGACACCAAAACTACCATTTTTATTTCTGTACCAATTACCGGTTTTCCTGAAATTCCAAAGTACCCATTTAAATTCGAACTGTTACTACGTCAACATTTTTCAACCGTTTTAAAAAATCCAACACCAACCCCTGCATATCATCTAGGAAAATTGTGGTATTACCTATATATATATTTCTAAATTCCTGTTTTCCCTAAGTTCACAAATTTCCAGGGAATTTCCATTCAAATGAATAGACGTGTTCATAGTTCTACAATACCCAAAATTTTCGCCATTTTTACCTGATTCTGACCTTTCAACCATCAACACATACTACTCTTCACATCTGTTAAACACAAAACATGTTGTTCCTTTCGCAAAATTCCAGTTTTTCCGGAATTTCCGGCAATTTTCTCCACATTGAAAAAGAATGGGCATTACACAAACCTCTCCATATCCCACATTTCTCAACCGATTTGAACCGTTCCACCCTCCACACACTCCAATCACTTTGGACAGTCCAAGTTCCAAAAAGTTCCAGGAATTTCCAGTATTCCCGATTTTCCAAAGCCCTATTTTCATCTCTCCCTGGAAAGTTTTCACAGTCCACATTTTTCAACAGTTTTTGATCTTTGCACATTCAAAACATTCCTATTAATTGAGACAACTGACATTTTCATACAAATTCACGGTTTTCCCGAAATTCCAGGAATTCTTTTACTTCAATATTTTTCAACCGTTTTTAAAAATTCCAATACCAACCCATTCATATCATCTAGGATAATTGTTGTACTACCTATATTTTCAAAAATTCCCTTTTTTCCTGAAATTTACAGGAAATTCCCATTCTAATGAATGGACGTAGTCATAGTTCTGCATTTCCCAAAATGTTGCTGCATTTTTACCCGATTCTGACCTTTCAGCCATCAACACACACCACTCTTCTTTACACACATTCCAAGTAAAAAAAAAATTCCAGGAATTTCCAGAATTCCCGGTTTTCCAAAGCCCTATTTTCATCTCCCCCTGGAAAGTTTTTACAGTCCACATTTTTCAGCCGTTTATGACCACTCCACCTCTTAATTGGGACAACAAAACTACCATTTTCATTTTTGTACGATTTCCCGGTTTTCCCGAAATTCCAGGAATTCCAAAAATAACCATTTAAATTCGAACTGTTACTACGTCAACATTTTCAACCGTTTTTAAAAAATTCCAACACAAACCCCTACAAATCATCTACGAAAATTGTTGTATTACCTATATATTTTTTTAAATTCTTGTTTTCCCTAAATTCCCAAATTTCCAGGGAACTCCCATTCAAATGAATGGACGTATTCATAGTTCTACAATACCCCAAATTTTTCGCCAATTTTCCTGATTCCGACCTTTCAACCATTCACCCACACTGTTCTTCACATAGATTGAATGCAAAACGCGTATTCCCTTTCCCCAAATTCCCAGTTTTCCCAAAATTTCTGGAATTCCAAGATACCCATTTAAATTCAAACTGTTACTACGTCAATATTTTTCAACTGCTTTGAAAAATTCCAACACCAACCCCTACATATCGTTTAGGAAAATTGTTGTATTACCTTTATATTTTTCCAAATTCCTGTTGTCCCTAAATTCCCAAATTTTCAGCGTCTCACCCACACTGTTCTTCACATAGGTTGAATGCAAAATAATGATGTCCCTTTCCCCAGATTCCGGTTTTCCTGGAATTCCCGGTAATTTTCTTTCCATCGACAATGAATGGAAAATATACAAAACTCTCCATACTGCACATTTCTCAAGCGATTTGAACCGTTCTAGCATCCACCCACTCCACTCACCCTGGACATTCAAGCCAGCATATTCCCCGATTACCCGGAATTACCAGGAATTCGCCCCCATCAACAATGAATGGGCACTATACAAACCTCGCCATATTGAACCATTACTACCAGAACTTGTAGTTACTGACTGACTTTGTCATCTCCAGGTGGACGTGCACGTCCATATCAAGCAGCCCTCAGTATAACATCTGCGAGCAGATGATCCAGATCCGAGAGGACCACATGCGCTTCATCTCAGAGCTTGCTCGCTACAGCAACAGCGAGGTTGGTGCCGAGGAACATTTAACGTCCGGGTGCCGACATGACTGTTCTTGCCGTGCAGGTGGTGACGGGGTCTGGGCGTCAGGAGGCCCAGAAGACTGACATGGAGTACAGGAAGCTGTTTGACCTGGCGTTGCAGGGCATGCAGCTCCTCTCGCAGTGGAGCGCTCACGTCATGGAAGTGGTGAGCGTAACCATCATTGCTCACCAAAAAAAAATCTGTCATGCTCACAAACTGATGACATCTATTAAACAAGACAAGAAACAAGGAATTATACAGAGACATAATTAAATTTGGCTCAATTGAGGAGAAACGTTTGGGCTGTACTCTTGTACAGTCTCCACCACGCTCTGACGAAAGATTGTACGCCTCCTCTTTTATTTGGACTTTCCCTAATTACATGGCAACAGCTGTTTCTAAGGGAGGGGGGTCGTAAATTGCCATCACCTTTGATTACAAACGGTCGTAAAACAGTTCAAACAAAAGGTTGTAAACGGTTCAAAGAAGAGGTCGTAAAACAGTTTAAAGAAGAGGTGCCTACAAGGGAGTCAGGCCCTGCTTCCTCTCCGTTTTGTAGATCGGGTTAAGACAATATCTTTCTATGATTACAATATATCAAAGAAACCAACGCCTCCATGTCGCTTCCCATCGTACACAGTGGAATTTTAAAAGCTTTCTGCTTGGTAGGACCATAAACAGCTTTTGTCCTCTCGCCTGGAACTCATGGCAACATAGTTTTGTGATAAATTAGATACAATTATTCTGACATCTACCATGTCGTGATTTTGCAATGTGGCGAGGGCTGAAAACTGTATCACGATATCAGTGTTGTGTATTCATGTTTTTATGACTTCTGGGAAATGAGCAGGAAAAACTGTAAACATCATTATTTCAAATGTAACCTTCAAGGCGGAAAGGAAAGGAAATGTCAACACAAAAATGGAAAACACTCAAAGAATGTCAACAAAATAGTCAAATCACATTGAACACTTAACCCTTGTGTAATGTTCATATTGTTGTTACTCACCCAGTGTTTGTGGGTCAGATGGACCCGTTGCATTTTGTGGCTTTTTTGTGATGTGACTAGTTTGTTGACATTTCTGTCTGCCTTGATTATAATCCCAGGAAGTTACATTTCTAGTAAAATATATTTTTCTCCTGCTCCTCATTTTCCAAAAGTCCCCAAAAAATTTCAATAATTATCAAATCGACCGATCTAATAATATTTAAACAATTACTGCAAAACAACAATTCCTCTCCGTAGTTAAATAAGAATAACATGGCAAATTAATGTTACACAGCCGTTATTTCCTGCCACTAAACCTGCAGAAAATAGTTATTCTTAGGTTTCACTGTTTACATTTTCACACTTTGCCCTATTTTCTTACATAATCCTTATTTTGACGATCTTAAATGTTCAATGTGATTTGACTATTTTGTTGACATAGTTGGAGTGTTTTCCACGCTTGTGTTGACATTTCCTTTCTGCCTTGATTACAATCACAGGAAACTACATTTCAAGTACAATATATTTTTATCCTGCTCATTATTTTCCACAAGTCATAACAAGTATCCTTATTATCGATACGAAACACTGATATCGCGATACAGTTTTCAGCCGTATCGCCCAGCCTCCTATGGGCGAACCTGCTCAGTGTCCGCCCTGAGATCGGTAGGTCGTAAATTCAAACCCCGGCCGAGTCATACCAAAGACTATAAAAATGGGACCTATTACCTCCCTGCTTGGCACTCAGCATCAAGTGTTGGAATTGGGGGTTAAATCACCAAAAATGATTCCCGGGCTCGGCCACCGCTGCTACTCACTGCTCCCCTCACCTCCCAGGGGTTGATCAAGGGTGATGGATCAAATGGAGGGAATAATTTTGCATCATCTAGTGCAGGGGTGCCCATTACGTCGGTCGCGAGCTACCAGTCGACCGCGGGGCGTGTGTCAGTCGATCTCCAGCCAGGCTTTTAAAAAAAATAGACCTAAAAATTAGTGATCATCAATCTTCACCAAGACGTCACTTAAATGACATTCACGGTACCGGAGGGTCTTGTGAGATGACGCTGGCTGCTGCAAGATCATTATTATGAAAATATGACCGAGAGGAAGGCGAGAAACACTTTTTATTTCAACAGACTCTCGCGCCGTACCTTCCGTCAAAACTCTAAAGGCCGACTGCACATTTCCTATCTTCACAATAAAAGCCCTGCTTCATGCTGCCTGCGCTTACTAAATACAGAGTCTCGGAAAACTGGCGTGCACAAGCGATCCCTCAGAAAGCTGGCGTGCACAAGTGCTTTCCGAGACTCTTATTTTGTTAGCGCAGGCAGCATGAAGCAGGGCTTTTATTGTGAAGATAGGAAATGTGCAGTCGGCCTTTAGAGTTTTGACGGAAGGGACGGCGCGAAAGTCTGTTGAAATAAAAAGTGTTTCTCGCCTTCCTCTCTGTCATTTTTTCATAATAATGAACTGGCAGCAGCCAGCGTCATCTCACAAGACCCTCGGGTGCCGTGAATGTCAATCAAGCAAGCTACGGAATTTGCCTCCAATGTTTTTCTTGTAAAGTGTATGGAAGCTGGATGAATTAGATGCCAAAAACAACCACTTTCATGTGGTATTGTACAGAAAGGACAACTTTTTTTCTCCTCCATTTGAAAATGTGGGCGTTATCATCATTACTGTCTGATTCCAATCAATGCAAGTCATCAGAATCAGGTAATACACCAAATTATATTCTTGTCTTTGTGAAAGAAAGACATCTATATGTGTTACACATGCTTGTATTATCATTAAACACATTTAACTTGTTTACAAAAATGTATAAATATAAATGATATATATAAATGAGGTAGATCCCCTCGAGTTGGTCAATTGAAAAGTAGCTCGCCTGCAGAAAAAGTGTGGGCACCCCTGATCTAGTGTGTGTGTGACAGTCATAGGTACTTTAACTTTAAAATTGAACCGTCTTTCTCAACAGTACTCCTGGAAACTAGTGCACCCCACAGACAAGTACTCCAACAAGGAGTGTCCCGACAACGCGGAGGAGTACGAGCGTGCCACTCGATACAACTACACAACCGAGGAGAAGTTTGCCCTGGTGGAGGTCAGCCAGTCAGTACTCTCGCACGCTCCCCCCCACCCCGCGAGCTTTTTCCATCTGACTCCTGGGTGCCGCCTCTGGTCAGGTGATCGCCATGATCAAGGGGCTGCAGGTGCTGATGGGCCGCATGGAGAGCGTCTTCAACCACGCCATCCGCCACACCATCTACTCGGCGCTGCAGGACTTCTCCCAGGTGACGCTGCGCGACCCGCTGCGCCAGGCCATCAAGAAGAAGAAGAACGTGGTCCAGAGGTGCGTCGGGGAAGCGTTGCCTGGCCGTGGCAGACTGTGCAGCTGTGCGTGTCCTCCCTTCCCACAGTGTCCTCCAGGCCATCAGGAAGACGGTGTGCGATTGGGAGACGGGCCGAGAGCCGCACAACGACCCGGCCCTCCGCGGGGAGAAGGACCCCAAGGGCGGATTTGACATCAAGGTTCCCAGACGGGCTGTAGGACCCTCCAGCACTCAGGTGTCACGCTCTTTCCTGATGTTTGCATTAGTGTTGGGCGATATAGCCTTTTTTTAATATCTCGATATTTTTAGGCCATATCCCGATATACAATATATATCTGGATATTTTGCCTTAGCCTTGAATGAACACTTGATGCATATAATATCATTAATATATGCTCATTTTAAAGTTTTATGCAGAGAGGGAAATCACAACTAAGTCAATTGACCAAAACTGGATTTATTAAACAGTTATTAGCAGGTGACTTTTCAAATGATGCTACATATTAGCAGTTATGCTACTTTTGGTAGCAACAGTTGTCCCCCACACTTGACAAATTAAAGTTGTCTATTCGACATATTCCCGATTGAAGCCAAACCACCGCCAGACGATGGACCCCCTTGCTGTTTTTCTTGGGAATTAATTATTCCTTCATTTTAGCATCACAGCTAACCTTACCCATGCTGCTACCTCTCTGCTCCGCGAGGGCGTACACGTATGTGACGTAGGATGTGACAGTATGTTACGTATAGATAGATAGATAGTACTTTATTGATTCCTTCAGGAGAGTTCCTTCAGGAAAATTAAAATTCCAGCAGCAGTGTACAGAGTTGAGATCAATTTAAAGAAAAAAAAGTAAAAAGTAAATAATGGGGGTTTAAAAGGAAACAAAATAGACAAATATAACAAAAAGAATAAAAACAATGGTAATAACAATATAACAGTAAAATAAGAATATAACAAGACAAAGTAGGCAGTAGTGACCATGTTATGAAAATGTATTGCACTGTTAATGTTTTGCATCCCCTATCATCCTAATACCCCCCGTCCCCCGTCCCAGAGAGGAGATGTACAGTCTAATGATGTGTGGGACAAAGGAGTTCTTGAGTCTATTAGTCCTGCACTTGGGATGAAGCAGTCTAGCACTGAACAGGCTCCTCTGGCTACTGATAACACTATGCAGAGGGTGACTGGCATCATCCAGGATGCTCACTAGTTTTAGCAAGTATGTAAGAAGGTGCGCTTGTTTTATGTCTCCGTGAGAATGAGAGACAAGAAAGAGCCTGTAGTGTAATGCCCGCGGCTAATAGCAACTGCGTGAGAACGTATTCTCGAATATCACGATTTAGTCATTTTCTATATCGCACAGAGACAAACCCGCGATATATCGAGTATATCGATATATTGCCCAGCCCTAGTTTGCATACAACATGATGCGTCACAATTTCCACTTTCTCTATTAAACGCATTTGAAAAGGAGTAAGAAGAAGCAGAGCTTATTTCAATCAATCAATCAATCAATGTTTACTTATATAGCCCTAAATCACTAGTGTCTCAAAGGGCTGCACAAACCACCACGACATCCTCGGTAGGAAAACTCACACCCAGTGGGACATTGGTGACAATAATGACCCAGTGGGACGTCGGTGACAATGATGACTATGAGAACCTTAGAGAGGAGGAAAGCAATGGATGTCGAGCGGGTCTAACATGATACTGTGAAAGTTCAATCCACAATGGATACAACACAGTCGCGAGAGTCCAGTCCAAAGAGGATCCAAGACACAGCAGCGAGAGTCCCGTTCACAGCGGAGCCAGCAGGAAACCATCCCAAGCGTAGGCGGACCAGCAGCGCAGAGATGTCCCCAGCCGATACACAGGCGAGCAGTACATGGCCACCGGATCGGACCGGACCCCCTCCACACGGGAGAGTGGGACATAGAAGAAAAAGAAAAGAAACGGCAGATCAACTGGTCTAAAAAGGGAGTCTATTTAAAGGCTAGAGTATACAAATGAGTTTTAAGGTGAGACTTAAATGCTTCTACTGAGGTGGCATCGCGAACTGTTACCGGGAGGGCATTCCAGAGTACTGGAGCCCGAACGGAAAATGCTCTATAGCCCGCAGACTTTTTTTGGGCTTTGGGAATCACTAATAAGCCGGAGTCCTTTGAACGCAGATTTCTTGCCGGGACATATGGTACAATACAATCGGCAAGATAAGATGGAGCTAGACCGTGTAGTATTTTATACGTAAGTAGTAAAACCTTAAAGTCACATCTTAAGTGCACAGGAAGCCAGTGCAGGTGAGCCAGTACAGGCGTAATGTGATCAAACTTTCTTGTTCTTGTCAAAAGTCTAGCAGCCGCATTTTGTACCAACTGTAATCTTTTAATGCTAGACATGGGGAGACCCGAAAATAATACGTTACAGTAGTCGAGGCGAGACGTAACAAAAGCATGGATAATGATCTCAGCGTCTTTAGTGGACAGAATGGAGCGAATTTTAGCGATATTACGGAGATGAAAGAAGGCCGTTTTAGTAACGCTTTTAATGTGTGCCTCAAAGGAGAGAGTTGGGTCGAAGATAACACCCAGATTCTTTACCGTGTCGCCTTGTTTAATTGTTTGGTTGTCAAATGTTAGAGTTGTATTATTAAATAGAGTTCGGTGTCTAGCAGGACCGATAATCAGCATTTCCGTTTTTTTGGCGTTGAGTTGCAAAAAGTTAGCGGACATCCATTGTTTAATTTCATTAAGACACGCCTCCAGCTGACTACAATCCGGCGTGTTGGTCAGCTTTAGGGGCATGTAGAGTTGGGTGTCATCAGCATAACAGTGAAAGCTAATACCGTATTTGCGTATGATGTCACCTAGCGGCAGCATGTAGATGCTGAAGAGTGCAGGGCCAAGGACCGAACCCTGGGGAACTCCACACGTTACCTTAACGTAGTCCGAGGTCACATTGTTATGGGAGACACACTGCATCCTATCAGTAAGATAAGAGTTAAACCAAGACAGGGCTAAGTCTGACATACCAATTCGTGTTTTGATACGTTCTAATAAAATATTATGATCGACGGTATCGAAAGCAGCGCTAAGATCGAGGAGCAGCAACATAGATGACGCATCAGAATCCATCGTTAGCAATAGATCATTAGTCATTTTCCTTTACATTCAGGCATGTGATTTTTCCGTCTGTTGTCGGAAATCCGTCTTTTTTATCTCTGAAAATAATTTATTTTAAATTCAGTTTTTCTTTATTTCCCAAAAACAATGTGTACTAAAATCTTGATCCGTCTCTTTCCCAGACCTGCCAACAACTACGGTTTTCCCGTAATAAGTACAGTTTTTAATATTCCAGTGGAAAATCAAATCAACTTTATTTATATAGCACATTAAAAATGTACCACAGGGTAGCCAAAGTGCTGTACAATGGGCAGGTTAAAAACGAGAACCGAGCAAACACAACACGACACAACATAAACAGAACATGATAAAGAATAAATAAATAAAACAAAAGAAGTAAAACATAAAAACATGTTCACAGTAGGTGTTTAATGGGGCGCCATTGCAGGATGGATATCACTCAGTGTTATAGGCCATGGAATTAAAGTATGTTTTTCAAGAGAGATTTAAAAACAGGAAGAGAGGAGGCTTGTCTAACACTCAGCGGTAGGTCGTTCCAGAGCTTGGGAGCAGCAGCGGCAAATGCTCTGTCACCTCTAAGCTTCAGCCTTGTGTTAGGGACCGTCAGTAGCAGCTGATCTTAGGGATAAACTAAACTACCGGTTTCCAATAAAAATTAACATAAAAATCAAAGCTACATAGTAGAGATGCGCGGATAGGCAATTATTTCATCCGCAACCGCATCACAAAAGTCGTCGTCCACCCGCCAATCCACCCGAACCAACATTTTATCAAAACCACACCAGCCCGCCACCCGCCCGTTGTTATATATCTAATATAGATGATGCAAGGCATTAGTGAGGTTAGAAAGCTTTTGACTGTTGAAGAAAGGAGACTGATCCAATGCAGCAGAGACATTCAATGTGTGATAATATTATTTATCATTATTATAATATTAGTGTAATTTCCATTAAGAAAGTGTTGACTATTGTTGCGTTTTTCGTGTGTGGGTAACAAACTTTAACTATGTATATATATTTCCGAATTGGTTCAACCCCCACCCGCCCGAATCCATTTAAAATCTATTTTTTTCGTCATGTCACCCGCCTGACCCGCGGTTTATCAGCGGACTCCACGGTTGTGTCCGCAAACCGCTTATCTCTACTACATAGCTTTTCTACTTTTGCTACTTCTGAAACAAGCGGTGATTTTTGCTCTACATGAAGAGAGAGAGAAATGACTCTCTCTCTCGTGTGTGTGTGTGTGTGTGTGTGTGTGTGTGTGTGTGTGTGTGTGTGTGTGTGTGTGTGTGTGTAAATGGGTTGTACTTGTATAGCGCTTTTCTACCCCTTTTTAAGGAGCCCAAAGTGCTTTGACAGTATTTCCACATTTACACATTCACACACTGATGGCGGGAGCTGCCATGCAAGGCACTCACCAGGACCCATCAGGAGCAAGGGTGAAGTGTCTTGCCCAAGGACACAACGGACGTGACTAGGGTGGTACAAGGTGGGGATTGAACCAGTAACCCTCAGATTGCTGACACAGCCACTCTACCAACTTCGCCACGCCGTCCCCATGTGTGTGTGTATATATATATATATATATATATATATATATATATATGGCGTACACCCTGGACAAGTCGCCACCTCATATCGTAGGGCCAACACAGATAGACAGACAACATTCACACACTAGGGACCATTTAGTGTTGCCAATCAACCTATCCCCAGATGCATGTCGTTGGATATCTCCAACCATCCATTTTCTACCGCTTATCCCCTTTTAGGGTTGCGGGGGGCGCTGGCGCCTATCTCAGCTACAATCGGGTGGAAGGCGGTGTACACCCTGGACAAGTCGCCACCTCATCGCAGGGCCAACACAGATAGACATTAATATATATTAGTTTTTTTGGAAAATCATAAATTGATTTAGAATCAGGATAAAAAATATTGCGATTCGGATGTGAATCATTTTCTTTGTGCACCCCTACTCAATGCTATTGTGTGCATGCGCAGCAGTTTTTCACAATATGAGTTCATCATCTGGTCTCCTGCCTTCGCAGCTCTACATGGTGAGGACCATGCTGGAGTCCCTCATTGCGGACAAAAGCGGCTCCAAGAAGACTTTGCGGAGCAGTCTGGAAGGCCCCACCATCCAGGACATTGAGAAGTTTCACCGGGAATCCTTCTTCTACACCCACCTGCTCAACTTCAGCGGTGAGTCCACGGTCACCCGCACAGTCGCGCTAACAAACGTGATTTACCAGTCGCTCCCTGTCCCATGTAGAAACCCTGCAGAAATGTTGCGACCTCTCCCAGCTCTGGTTCAGGGAGTTCTTCCTGGAGCTCACCATGGGCCGCAGGATCCAGTTCCCCATTGAGATGTCCATGCCCTGGATCCTCACAGACCACATCCTGGAGACCAAGGAGTCGTCAATGATGGAGTGAGGACGATTTTCTGTATCAACTTACACATAATTCACACACATAGTCAGATGTCTCTAAAAAATTGGGATTACTGTAACAGTACACGTTGCCATGTTTTTGCTGCAGGATTATCTTGATTTGTGACGGATTAGACCTAATCCACGGCTGCACTGTAATTCCTCTTTCATTCTGAAAGTTGCACCGGCAAATGAAAATGTCAAACTAGCTCTGCTGTTTAATTGTATTTTTTAGAGCCACTGTACTCGGAAATGTCTAGTAGGTTCTTAAACTTTTTGACAAAGTACCTCCTCAGAAAATGTCCACCATAATGACCAACACTGAAATACGGCAGCAAAGTAGTAGGCCCAATCATTTATTAAAACAAGCCCAGGCATTTTATTTAACAAGTATTTTTAATATTTTCAGCCGCATTGCTTGAACAGTAACACTGTTTAAATATTTAAATGTTATTATTTTGTGTACCAATAGGTCAGGGGTTAGCAACCCAAAATTTTGAAAGATACATATTGGAGCAAAAATACAAAAATAAATCTATCTGAAGCTGCAAAAAATGTAAAAGCCTTTTTTTAAGTGTTATAATGAAGACAACACAGGATGTAAATGTCTATCTTAGCTTTATTCGCCTACTATCAAAATTACTTTGAAAGTCTTATGTAAGTGTTTTAATGAAGGCAACACATGATGTATGTGTCTATATTAGCCTACTATCAAAATTATTTTAAAAGTCTTATCTAAGCATTAAAATGAGGGCAACACATGATGTGTCTATATTAGCTTTATTAGCCTACTATCAAAATTATTTTAAAAGTCTTATCTAAGCATTAAAATGAGGGCAACACATGATGTGTCTATATTAGCTTTATTAGCCTACTATCAAAATTACTTTAAAAGTCTTATATAAGTGTTATAATGAAAGCAACACATGATGTGTTTGTATTAGCCTACTATCAAAATGACTTTAAAAGTATTATATAAGTGTTATAATGAAGACAACACATGATGTAAGTTTCTATATTAGCTATATTAGCCTACTATCAAAATTACTTCAAAAGTTCTATATAAGTGTTATAATGAAGGCAACACATGATGTGTCTATTAGCCTACTATCAAAATGACTTTAAAAGCGTTATATAAGTGTTATAATGAAGGCCACACATGATGTTTCTATAATAACCTACTATCAAAATGACTTTAAAAGTCTTATATAAGTGAACTATATTTATATAGCGCTTTTTCTCTAGTGACTCAAAGTGCTTTACATAGTGAAACCCAATATGTAAGTTACATTTTAAACCAGTGTGGCTGGCACTGGGAGCAGGTGGGTAAAGTGTCTTGCCCAAGGACACAACGGCAACCCTCAAGTTGCTGGCACGGCCGCTCTACCAACCGAGCTATACCACCCCACGAAGTGTTAAAATGAAGACAACACATGATGTACGTAAGTGTCTATATAGCTATATTAGCCTACTATCAAAATGACTGTGTCGTAGGCTGATACAAATCTTTTTTTGACAGAAATTTAATGTTTATTCTGCACTTTTTTTACAACTTTGGAAAGCATTAGTACAACTTCCCAGAGGGTGAGATAACTCCTGGAAATGATTGGCTAGGTATAGATGTGTGTGGCAACGGCAGGCCGTCTTCTTCTGATGGATTTATTACAATCTTTGCAAGCTGAGTAACATTTGCTGTGGTCTGGAACAATATTTTACCATTTCTGTGGTCTGGAACAACATGGCAACGTTTGCTATGGTCTGGAACAACATGGCAACTTTTGCTGTGGTTAGGAACAAAATGGTAAAAATTGCAGTGATCTGGAACAACATGGCAACATTTATTGTGGTCTGTAACAAAGTTGTAACAATTGCTGTGGTCCGGAACAACATGGCAACGTTTGCTGTGTTTAGGAACAAAATGGTAAAAATTACTGTGGTCTGGAACAACATGGCAATGTTTACTGTTGTCTGGAACAACATGGCAACGTGTACTGTGGTCTGTAACAAAGTTGTAACAATTGCTGTGGTCTGGAACAACATGGCAACGTTTACTGTGGTCTGTAACAAAGTTGTAACATTGCTGTGGTCCTGAACAACATGGCAACGTTTGCTGTGGTTGGGAACAAAATGGTAAAAATTGCTGTAGTCTGGAACAACATGGCAATGTTTACTGTGGTCTGGAACAACATGGCAACGTGTACTGTGGTCTGTAACAGAGTTGTAACAATTGCTGTGGTCTGGAACAAATGGCAACGTTTACTGTGGTCTGGAACAACATTGTAACAATTGCTGTGGTCTGCAACAACATGGCAGCGTTTGCTGTGGTCTGGAACAACATGGCAACGTTTACTGTGGTCTGGAACAACATTGTAACAATTTCTGTGGTTTGGAACAACATGCCAACGTTTGCTGTGGGCTGGAACAACATTGTAACAATTGCTGTGGTCTGGGACAACCTGGCAACGTTCGCTGCGTTCTGGAAACAACATTGTAACAATTGCTATGGTCTGGAACAACATAGCAATGTTTGCTGTGGTCTGGAACAACATTGTAACAATTGCTGTTGTCTGGAACAACATGGCAGCGTTTGCTGTGGTCTGGAACAAAATGGTAACGTTTGCTGTGGCTGTTCTGCCACATGTTTCAGGTATGTGCTCTATCCGCTGGACTTGTACAACGACAGCGCCCACTACGCCTTGACCAAGTTTCGGAAGCAGTTCCTCTACGATGAAATCGAGGCTGAGGTATGCACTCCCCAGTGAAACACGTAAAGGAAAACTGCACTTTTTTTTGGAATGATCCACAATTGCCATGCGGGACAAGAGGCGTCTTTCTCTCAAATAGTACAAAACTGCTAGCACAAGGCAGCTAGCAATGCAAGTAACGGGAATCCTTCTATATCGCCTACAAACTCCATCTCCGTGCAGTGACCTGCATAATACATCAACCAAGGTACAGTGACGTATCACCAAGGAACTACTTTTTTGTGGCACACTCACACAGCACCTTGCTCACAGTGCCCCAGGCTACTGGCAAGTTTTGAGAGGTATGCTGGCTCTTCCAGCATTTTTCTTGAAATGATGTTGAAATTACCAGCTCAACGAGGAGCACAAGAACGGTGCTGAAAGATACAAACATCCCAGTGAGAGTGGACATTTTTATGATCTTGTTTTTGTTTAGCACCAGTGCTACATGACGGTTTGGTCTTTCACTAGAGCTGGATCTGCTTTAACTTCTAAAGCTACGCCCGTTCAAAAAATTTAAAGAAAAGGAAAATATGGCCAAGCCAGGGAAAAAAACCTAAGTAAACATAAGCACATACAGCATAAGCACAAATTACTCAAGACTTGTAACAGTTAAAAGGGCCATACTTGTGGGTTGGGGTGTATGTGTGTGTGTATCTGTATAGAAGTAGTCCTTGGGTAGCCTAGAAGTCGCTTCCTACGGTGCCACAGCCTTTTGCCTCATTCCGCAGAGTGACATCGTGATAGATAACAGCTGCTTGCTGAGGCGTTCCAAGTCTCGCCTTGCAGAGTCAAAACCCTTCCCAATGTCCTCATAAGGAAGGTAGGAAGGGATTTCCGAGAGTCTAATTTTTCTGCACTGGTTATTAAAACTGACCACAATATCACCTTGCAGAGCGGAACACTTCTCCGAGATGTTATCCAGTTTGCCCTTTAGTTCAGGAACCGCAACAGTTTGAGTTCCTATCCCATCAATCATGAAGGCTGCTTACGTCTGGCCAATTATTCGATAGACCACAGCAGGGCTGGGCGATACAGCCTTTTTTTAATATCTCAATGTTTTTAGGCCATGTCACGATTAGGGTTGGGTATCGTTTGAATTCGAACTATTCAGATTTTTTGTTTCGATTCCGATTCCTGACGATTCTCGATTCCAATTCTTTCTTTAAAAAAAAAGGCAAGGTCAAAAAAAAGTTTTGAATTTTTTAAATGAGGTAGCTAACCTACAGTCTTTCTTAATGAAATAGTCAGACACTCTCCATCAATTTTAATTCTATTAACTTTTTATGAACTTTACTATAAATTCCTCACAGGGCTGTTTTCAACTAGAATATAAATATCAAATCTATGAACTTGAATATAAATATTATACATTATGAATACATTTTCACAGGGGTAAACTTTCATCAAGAGAGCTTTATTTTTGAAAACCTCATGAAAACACATTTTCATAAGTGTATGATGCTGCAGGAAACCTCATGAAAACACATTTACACACACAAGTGTGTGATGCTGCAGGGACTTAAACATGTTACCGTGCTCCCACTGATGGGCTAACCTGGTGCAGAAAAGCAAATAAACAATAAGAAACAACTTGCAAAACCCAGTCCAGATTAGCAGCAGGTACAGTATAAAATCAGAGACAGTTCTTGTTTAGAAAAATGACCATATCCGCCTTCTCAGGGAGGATGCGTGAGCGTTCTGGACAGATAGTGTCTCCTGTCCAAGACGGCACACGCATTTATTTGTACTCCATGAACTCGGAGGTGCTTCATCATGTTCGACGTGCACCCTCCTAAGCACGAAACAGTCCTGTCGCACGTCTTACATTTCGCCGATATTTCATTTTTTTAGTAAAATAAAGCCACACTTTCGACCGTCGACGCCCGCTATCTATGCTTGACTGACTCCCTCGGCTACATAGGCTCGGCTATGCTATCACTTACGGCGGTGGGCGCTTCTTCGTTGGTGTTCAGCGGCTTCTTCTTCCGGGTCGGCGGACTTATTATTTTTTTCCGGTCGGCGGACTGGGTATCGAAACTAGGAATCGAAATTTTAACTTTTGACAGATTCCAGGAGAATCGGAAAGTTAGTCCCGGTTCGAATCAATACTCTATACTCGATACCCAACCAAAGTCACGATACACGATATATATCTCCATATTTTGCCTTACCCTTAAATCAGGGGTGCCCATTACGTCGATCGCGATCGACTGGTCGATCTCGGAGGGTGTGTCAGTCGATCTCAAGCCAGGCATTAAAAAATAGACATAAAAATGAGCAATCATCAATCATACCAAGACTTCACTTTCGTCAGTTGTTTGACATTCTCGGCACCCGAGGATCTTGTGAGATGACGCTGGCTGCTGCGAGCTCATATTTAAGAAAAAAATCACTAACAGGGCGGACGCAGAGAAACACATTTTATTTCTAGAGACTCCGTACCTACTGTCAAAACTCTAAAGAACGACTGCACAGTTCCTGTCTTCACCATAAAAGACCTGTTTCATCCTGCCTGTGCTAACAAAATAAGAGTCTCAGAAAGCTAGCGTGCACAAGCTAGCAAGCTACGGAGTTTGATGCCAATGTATTTCTCCCCCGCCCTCAGCGACCGCTTTCTCACTTGCTTGCCCACCCGCACACTCACTGGCGTCACTCACCTGCTGCCAGACATTAAAGGGCCACACACATATGCTACTCTCATAACAAAGTGTTTAAAAACGAGTATGCAAGTTGGACAAATGAGATGCCAAATCCAACCACTTTCATGTGGTATTGGACAGAAAGGAGGACTTTTTTTTTTCCTCCATTTGAAAATGTGGACGTTATCAGCACCACTGTCTAATTCCAATCAATGCAAGTCATCAGAATCAAATACACCAACTTATATTCTTGTCTTCATGAAAGAAAGGAATCTATGTGTTAAACATGCTTGTATTATCATTAAACACCATTAACTTGTTAACAAAAATGTCTCTTTCATAAATAAATAAATATAAATTATAAATAGGAATGAGGTAGATCTCCTCGACTTGGTCAATTGAAAAGTAGCTCGCCTGCAGAAAAAGTGTGAGCGCCCCCGCCTTAAATGAACACTTGATGCATATAATCACAGCAGTGTGATGATTCCATGTGTCTACATTAACACATTCTTGTTCATACTGCATTAATATATGCTCATTTTAAACTTTCATGCAGAGAGGGAAATCACAACTAAGTCAATTTAGCAAAAGTGTATTTATTAAACAGTTATTAAGCAGTGGCACAAACATTCATGTCATTTCCAAAACAGAAAGTGCAATATTGTCAGAGACATTTTTAAACAAGCTATGACTGCACTTTTGTGCATGATGTCACTAAGATGACATCAAAAGAACACTAAATTAAAGTGCACTTTTTGTACCGAACGCCACTACAATAGTTAAAAACAAATAAAGTGCACTTTTGTGCATGATGTCACTCAAGATATTTCAGTAACTGTAAAATAAAAATGAGCTGCATAATAGGAAATCAAATAGTGTATGTCCTTCGCTATGTGGTAGGTTCCTGCGGACGTTATCTCCTGTTGTTGACTTTTTTTTCTCCATACGGTGTTGAGAAATCGTTGTCTCAGCATTTTGTTGGTGTGGCACCGGCCGGAGATGTATACATGCGGAGTTTCAAGCACTCCTTATTCGGGGGACTTTTCAAACGATGCTACAATAGCACTGCTGCTACTTTTTGTAGCAACGCTTTTGCCGAGAAAATGTTTAACCTATTCCTGCTTGAAGCCAAACCACCACCAGACAATGGACCCCCTCCTGTTTTTCTTGGGAATGAATTCTTCCTTCATTTGTTCCCAGATTCGCACCTTGTCTCTCTCGTATTACCACCCGCACCTCACCGTTAGCATCACAGCTAATGGTACCATGTCGCTACCTTTCTGCTCCGCGGGAGGGTGTGCTGTTGCACACGTGGCGTTTATAAGAAGGTGCGCTTGGTTTACGTCTCTGTGAGAAGGAGAGACAAGAAAGAGTGGGAAGAGCCTGTAGTGCAGGGGTGCCCACACTTTTTCTGCAGGCGAGCTACTTTTCAATTGACCAACTCGAGGGGATCTACCTCATTTATATATATCATTTATATTTATTTATTTATGAAAGAGACATTTTTGTAAACAAGTTAAATGTGTTTAATGATAATACAAGCATGTGTAACACATATAGATGTCTTTCTTTCACAAAGACAAGAATATAAGTTGGTGTATTACCTGATTCTGATGACTTGCATTGATTGGAATCACACAGTAATGATGATAACGCCCACATTTTCAAATGGAGGAGAAAAAAAGTTGTCCTTTCTGTACAATACCACATGAAAGTGGTTGGTTTTTGGCATCTAATTCATCCAGCTTCCATACACTTTACAAGAAAAACATTGGCGGCAAATTCCGCAGCTTGCTTGATTGACATTCACGGCACCCGAGGGTCTTGTGAGATGACGCTGGCTGCTGCCAGTTCATTATTATGAAAAAATGACGGAGAGGAAAGCGAGAAACACTTTTTATTTCAACAGACTTTCGCGCCGTCCCTTCCGTCAAAACTCTAAAGGCCGACTGCACATTTCCTATCTTCACAATAAAAGCCCTGCTTCATGCTGCCTGCGCTAACAAAAGTCTCAGAAAGCTGGCGTGCACAAGTGATGTGCACGCCAGCTTTCTGAGGGATCGCTTGTGCACGCCAGCTTTCTGAGACTTTAGTTAGCGCAGGCAGCATGAAGCAGGGCTTTTATTGTGAAGATAGGAAATGTGCAGTCGGCCTTTAGAGTTTTGACGGAAGGTACGGCGCGAGAGTCTGTTGAAATAAAAAGTGTTTCTCGCCTTCCTCTCGGTCATATTTTCATAATAATGATCTTGCAGCAGCCAGCGTCATCTCACAAGACGCTCCGGTACCGTGAATGTCATTTAAGTGACGTCTTGGTGAAGATTGATGATCACTAATTTTTAGGTCTATTTTTTTTAAAAGCCTGGCTGGAGATCGACTGACACACCCCCCGCGGTCGACTGGTAGCTCGCGTTCGACGTAATGGGCACCCCTGGTGTAGTGTAATGCCCGCAGCTAAAAGCAACTGCGTGAGAACGTATACTCCAATATCACGATATAGTCATTTTCTGTATCGCACAGAGACAAACCCGTCATCTATCGAGTATATGGATATATCGCCCAGCCCTAAGCCCAGCTTCTTCCTGCTCCTTTTCGGACGTGCTGTAATGAAACATGTGATGCATGACATTGTATCACATGCATGTTCCAAATGAACTGAAACTGAAGTGACAAGTAGTGACCTGGGGGAGCTCCGCCTCCGTCTGCAGCGTTGCGCCCTGCTTTTTGCCCGCAGGCGCGGGACAAAAAGAGCGAATGAAGCGTAGTACTGGCAGGTACATTTGGCTCCATGGAGGTTCCACTGCAACATCTTCTTGTCTTCTTTCAGGTCAACTTGTGCTTTGATCAGTTCGTCTACAAGCTGGCCGATCAGATCTTTGCCTACTACAAGATCCTGGCCGGAAGGTAGCTCATCAGAGTGGATTCTCCTCCACGGGAGCGTAATAACGCTGTCTGGGTTCCCCTAGTCTCCTGCTGGACAAACGTCTGAGGGCCGACTGCAAGAACCAGGGAGCCAACATCCCCTGGCCCTCCTCCAACCGCTACGAGACCCTGCTGAAGCAGCGCCACGTCCAGGCATGTTCCTCCCCCTGCTCCCGCCGTCTGCATCTTCTGACTCGGTGGTCTTCCCGCAGCTCCTGGGACGCTCCATAGACCTGAACCGGCTGATCACCCAGAGGATCTCGGCCGCTCTCTACAAGTCCCTGGAGTTGGCCATCAACCGCTTTGAGAGCGAGGACCTCACCTCCATCATGGTAGAACCTTATTTGCTCCATAACCATGACTTTCTTCTGTTTTCACCAAGTCATTTACAAAAGGTAGACACACTAGGCTGTAGGCTACGAGGAGCTAGCAGCTACACAACAGCTAAGCACACAATAGCACACAAGCTAGACAAAGGTAATAATCATTGAACAGTTAAACAGCACATTTGTCAACATAATTACACAAACCTTCCAAGGCCAAGTAACAAATGTGTCCACATCATTTAACGTGCTAATTGTTGTGGCCACTAGGTGTTACCAAAAACAAATGCTACTCCACTTCAACTTAAAGTCCATTAACTAGAAAATGCAATTTTGTGAGAAATTACGTGAGGATGCTGAAAAGCCAAGCTGAAATGTTAAAATGACAGTTCGCATGCATAAAGTACCAAAATGTACAACTCTGGGGTGTATGCCTTCAGCTAACATGTTGACTGTTAGCATGCTAACAGTAAGCATGTGTCACCTACCCAAATGAAAGACTGTTAGGTGTATGTCTGAAACATTTGCCAAAAAAGCTTGTATGTTGCAATTCTAGAATGTTACATGCTAAACATTCAGCATTGGCAAGTACAAAAATATCAGACCTCCGTGTATACATGTGAAATTAGCTTAAAAGCTGTTAATGTCAACATGCAAACAGTTGGCATGCGCCAAGTGCCAAAATAAACAGCACTAGGTAAAGAAGCTGGCGTGCTAGCAGTTAACATGCGACACCTGCAAAAATAGCCACAAAACAGGTTTACCTGCTAACAGTTACAATGCAACAAATGCCAAAATAAACACAAGCAAAAATAGCCAAAACAGAACGTTAGCATGTGTCAAGTACCAAAATAAAGGACATCTGCAAAATAGTTTAGCTAACAGTTAGCATGCGAAAAGTACTAAAATGAATGAAACCTGCAAAAATAATCTTGTATGCTAACAGTTGTGAAGTGAAGTGAATTATATTTATGTAGCGCTTTTCTCTAGTGACTCAAAGCACTTTACATAGTGAAACCCAATATCTAAGTTACATTTAACCCAGTGTGGGTGCCACTGCGAGCAGGTGGGTAAAGGGTCTTGCTCAAGGACACAACGGCAGTGACTAGGATGGTGGAAGCAGGGATCGAACCTGGAACCCAGACGTTGCAAGCACGGCCACTCTACCAACCGAACTATTGCGCCCCAGTTAGAATGCAACCAATGCCAAAATAAACAACACATGCAAAAATAGTTTAAAAAAAAAAAATAGTGTGCATGCTAACAGTTAGCATGTGTCCAGTACCAAAATAAAGGACATCTGCAAAAATAGTTTACAAAAAAGCTTGCATGCTAACAGTTAGCATGTGTCTAGTAGCAAAATAAAGGAGATCTGCAAACATAGCTATAAAAAAAAGTTAAGCTAACAGTTAGCATGCAAAAAGTACCAAAATGAACTACACCTGCAAAAATAGCTCAAAAAAAATATTGCATGCTAACAGTTAGAATGCAACAAATGCCGAAATAAATGACACATGCAAAAATAGCTTAAAAAAAAAAAAAAGCTTGCATTCTAACATTTAGCATGTGTCCAGTACCAAAGTAAAATGCACCTGTAAAAATAGCTTACAAAAAAGCTTGTATGCTAATAGTTAGCATGTGTCAAGTACCAAAACAAAGGACATCTTATTATGATCCATTATTATTTATTATTATTATTATTATCTTATGAATCCATTATGGATTGAACTTTCACAGTATCATGTTAGACCCGCTCGACATCCATTGCTTTCCTCCTCTCCAAGGTTCTCATAGTCATCATTGTCACCGACGTCCCACTGGGTGTGAGTTTTCCTTGCCCTTATGTGGGCCTACCGAGGATGTCGTGGTGGTTTGTGCAGCCCTTTGAGACACTAGTGATTTAGGGCTATATAAGTAAACATTGATCGATTGATTGACATCTTCAAAAATAGCTAAAGCAAAGTTTAGCTAACAGTTAGCATGCGAAAAGTACCAAAATGAATGACACCTGCAAAAATAGCAAAAAAAAATATTGCATGCTAACAGTTAGAATGCCTAAATAAACAACACTTGCAAAAATAGCCAAAACACACAAAAAAGCTTGCATGTTAACAGTTAGCATATGTCAAGTACAAAAATAAAGGACATCTGCGAAAATAGCTAAAAAAAAAGTTCAACAGTTAGCATGTAAAAAGTACCAAAATGAATGACACCTGCAAAAATAGCTAAAATAAATATTGCATGCTAAGAATCAGAATCACAAATACTTTAAATACTTTAGAATGCAACAAATGCAAAAATAAACGACACATGCAAAAATAGCTAAAAAAACCCCAACCTTGCATGCTAACAGTTAGCATGCGTCCAGTACCAAAATAAAGGACATCTGCAAAATAGGTAAAACAAAAAAGCTGCAAAAATGCAAAATTAGCTTAAAAAAAGCTTGCATGCTAACAGTTAGCATGCAACAAATGCCAAAATAAATGACACAAGCAAAAATAGCTAAGAAAAAAAAGAATGTTGAATGCTAACAGTTAGCATGTGTCAAATACCAAAATAAAGCACACCTGCAGAAATAGCCTACAAAAAACTTGCATGCTAACAGTTTGCATGCGACAAATGCCAAAATAAGCGACACATGGAAAAATAGCTTTACAAAAAAAAGAGGCTTGCACAGGACATGTGAGATGTTAGCGTGTGGTGTGTCTGCAGGAGCTGGAAGGCCTGGTGGAGATCAACCGCCTGACTCACAAGCTCCTCTGCAAGTTCCTGACTCTGGACAGCTTTGACGCCATGTTCCGCGAGGCCAACCACAACGTGTCTGCGCCGTACGGCCGCATCACGCTGCACGTCTTCTGGGAGCTCAACTACGACTTCCTGCCCAACTACTGCTACAACGGCTCCACCAACAGGTGAGGGCGTGCCAGCACGTCTATGACATCATCGCTGAGGCCCCTACTTTGTGTCCAGGTTTGTGCGCACCGTGCTGCCTTTCTCCCAGGAGTTCCAGAGGGACAAGCCGCCCAACGCCCAACCCCAGTACCTTTTTGGCTCCAAGGTCAGTGGCTCTCAACCTCAATCAGGGCTCTTCAAAGAGAAGGGGCCCCTACTTGCATATACTGTATGAAAAGTGATAGGGAGAAAGAGAAGGGGCCCTTACTTGCATATCGTGTAGGAAAATTCTGTCTGTTAGCATGTTGACATTGACATGCTGACTGTTAGCATGTTGACATTGACATGCTGACTGTTAGCATGTTGACATTGACATGCTGGCTGTTAGCATGTTGACATCAACATGCTGACTGTTAGCATGTTGACATTGACATGCTGGCTGTTAGCATGTTGACATTGACATGCTGACTGTTAGCACGTTGACATCGACATGCTGGCTGTTAGCATGTTGACATTGACATGCTGACTTTTAGCACGTTGACATCGACATGCTGGCTGTTAGCACGTTGACATCGACATGCTGGCTGTTAGCATGTTGACATTGGCATGCTGGCTGTTAGCATGTTGACATCAACATGCTGACTGTAAGCATGTTGACATTAACATGCTGGCTGTTAGCATGTTGACATCAACATGCTGACTGTAAGCATGTTGACATTAACATGCTGACTGTTAGCATGTTGACATTAACAAGCTGGCTGTTAGCATGTTGACTTCAACATGCTGGCTGTTAGCATGTTGACATCAACGTGCTGGTTGTTAACATGTTGGCTGTTAGCATGTTGACTTCAACATGCTTACAGTTAGCACGTTGACATCGACATGCTGGCTGTTAGCATGTTGACATTGACATGCTGGCTGTTAGCATGTTGACATCGACATGCTGGCTGTTAGCATGTTGACATCGACATGCTGGCTGTAAGCATGTTGATATTGACATGCTAACTGTTAGCATGTTGACATCAGCATGCTGGCTGTTAGCATGTTGACATTGACATGTTGGCTGTTAGCATGTTGACGTTGGCTGTTAGCATGTTGACATTGACAAGCTGGCTGTTAGCATGTTTGCATCGACATGCTGGCTGTTAGCATGTTGACATTGACAAGCTGGCTGTTAGCATGTTTGCATCGACATGCTGGCTGTTAGCATGTTGACATCGACGTACTGGCTGTTAACATGTTGGCTGTTAGCATGTTGACTTCAACATGCTTACAGTTAGCATGTTGACATCGACATGCTGGCTGTTAGCATATTGGCATCGACATGCTGGCTGTTAGCATGTTGGCATCGACATGCTAACTATTAGCATGTTGACGTTGACATGCTTACAGTTAGCATGTTGACATCGACATGCTGGCTGTTAGCATGTTGACATCGACATGCTTACAGTTAGCATGTTGACATCGACATGCTTACAGTTAGCATGTTGACATCGACATGCTGGCTATTAGCATGACCTGATCAAGTGCAGCCTGAAAGAATTGATGAGTCAGGGAAACCTTTTAATTTATCCAACAAGACCCCAAAAGGGACAAGCGGTACAAAATGGATGGATGGAAGATGAATGCTGATCGTCGTACAACACAAGGTTTCAAACTAGCTCGCTTGCAGACTTCTTAGCCAGCGTCCTCAGCTCATGGTCACGGTTGGCCAGGAGCGGCGTTCGCATCACCGCGCCCCTTTTGGCGCCGGTGTCACAGCTGCCCCGTGGGGTGCACAGGCGTCCGGATGCGGGTCCGTCCTCACTGACCGTGTCAGTCGCCGCGGGGCGGTCGTCGGCTCCCCTAGCGGGGACATTGCGGCCGTTGTGCCGGCACCCCCACAGCAGCGCGGCGGCTGCGAGCAGCAGCAATACGCAGCAGGTCAGCCACACCCCCACGCCGCTCTCCCAGCCGGCCCGGTCCTGAGCCTCGCCGTCGCTCAGAGTAACAAACACTTGGCATTGGTCGCGCAGCGGGTCGGCGGCCTGGCAAGTGACGCACAGGAAATAGGCGGTCTGCGGCAGCAGGTTGGCCAGGCGGGTGCTGGTCTGGCTGACGGGGATGCGCTCCTCGTGCATGAAGCTCCTGCGCTTGAAGCCCAGCAGGAGGCTGCTCCACTTGGGGTCGTACATGACGCTGTAGAAGGAGTCCAGGCAGCCGGGGGCCGCCGGCCAGCTCACGCGGGCGCAGGTGGATGAAACGTTGTAGACTGTGATCCCCATGACGTTTCCTGAGAGTGTGGCGCTCAGAGAGAAACACCTGGAGGTGACGGATCCCAAATACATATCAGCAGGTGCCCCCGTAAATCTGTCCTATAACTTGAAACTTGTCATATATTAACTGTTAGCATTTTAACTTTTTAAGCCAAAAATGCCCCCGTACACCTCAATCCTGTAACTTGGAACTTTTTGTATATTAACTGTTAGCATTTTAACTTTTTAAGCCAAAAATGCCCCCATATACCTCAGTCTTATAATGTGGTACTTGTCGTTTAACTGTTAGCATGCTAACTTTTTTAGCCAAAAATGCCCTTGTACAACTCAGTCATACCTTGGTGCTTGAAATCTGTTTACTGTTAGCATGCTAACTTTTTTTTGCCAAATTTTCCCCCCTATATCTCAGTCCTATAACTTGGTACTTGACAGATGTTTATTGTTGGCATGCTAACTTTTTAAGCCAAAAATGCCGGTACAACTGAGTCATACCGTGGAGCTTGACATATGTTACCTGTTAGAATGCTAACTTTTTATTTGCCAAATTTTCCCCCATAAACCTCAGTCCTATACCTTTGTATTTGTCATTTGTTAACTGTTAGCATGCTAACTTTTTTTTTTAAGCCAAAAATGCTTCTGCACAA
The DNA here is from genome assembly GCF_033978795.1 of Nerophis ophidion. NCBI lineage: Eukaryota > Metazoa > Chordata > Actinopteri > Syngnathiformes > Syngnathidae > Nerophis > Nerophis ophidion. The sequence goes on along the minus strand of NC_084636.1, from coordinate 31,911,732 downwards.
CTCAGTCATACCTTGATACTTGTCGTATGTTAACTGTGAGCATGCTAACCCTTTTAGCCAAAAATGGCCCCGTACACCTCAGAGTTCTGTCACGTGGTACGAGACTCATGCTAACTTTTAGCATGCTAACTTTTTTAGCCAAAAATGCCCCTGCACAACTCAGTCATACCTTGGTACTTGACATCTGTTAACTGTTAGCATGATAACTTATTTTGCCAAATTTCCCCCCGTACACCTCAGTCCTATTACTTGGTACTTGCTGTTCGTTTACTGTTAGCATGCTAACTTTTTAGCCAAATTTTCCCCTGCACAATTCAGTCATACCTTGATACTTGTCGTATGTTAACTGTTAGAATGCTAATCCTTTTAGCCAAAAATGGCCCCGTACACCTCAAAGTTCTATCATGTGGTACGAGACTCATGCTAACTTTTAGCATGCTAACTTTTTTAACCAAAAATGCCCCTGCACAACTCGGTCATACCTTGGTACTTGACATCTGTTAACTGTTAGCATGATAACTTTTTTAGCCATATTTCCCCCCGTACACCTCACTCCTATAACTTGGTACTTGTCGTTTGTTAGCTGTTATCATGCTAACCTTTTTAGCTTATTTTGCCTCTGTACACATCATAGTCTTATAACATGGTACTTAACTCATGCTAATTGTTAGCATGCTAGCTTATTGTAGCCAATTTTGAGTGCGTACGGCCTAGAGTCATAGAACTTGAAATGTGTTCCACTCTGTCGGCGTGCCAACGTTAGCATTTAAGGATCAAAGGATTCACCAAATTGTGTATTCTGTTTGACCTGGTTGTCCTCCATGAGCATCACACAGATGTCAGCCAGCAGGGCGGAACAATAGCGAAGATAATAAGCAATCTGAAAGGGATGTTCTGCAACTAAGCTCAGCCAGCAGCAGGGTGCGGGGTTGCGATTAAGTTACATAATGCCCAGCGAGGTCGTTAGGTCGCCACCTTCACGATCAGCGGTGAAACATTCAACTGGCAATTTGACTTCTTTTTAGAATATGGAACTGTTGCTCCGCATTTAAAATGTCACGTTCAAAACTCCCAAAGTCAATCATTTTGATCCTGTCTTCAGTTTATAACTTTAAAGTGTACAGAAAATAGTGCATGTCTTCTTATGATCATAATAATTGCATACATTGCTGTTTTAAGGTGAATGAAGTCAAACAAGTTAGCGTAACCATAGCAACTGAAGTTGTATAGAATATTGAATTATTAATATAGTAATAATATTTGTATAAATTGCTGTTTAAAGGTGAATGAAGTCAAACAAGTTAGTGTAACCATAGCAACAGAAAATGTATAGAGTATTGAATATTTAAAATAATATAATTCCATAAATTGCTTTTTAAAGGTGAATGAAGTCAAACAAGTTAGTATCACCATAGCAACGGAAGATGTGTAGAATATTGAATTATTAATAATAATAATAATTGCATAAATTGCTGTTTAAAGATGAATGAAGTCAAACAAGTTAGTGTAACCATAGCAACAGAATGTGTACAATATTATTATAATAATAATTACATAAATTGCTGTTTAAAGGTAAA